>NC_056523.1:294003554-294006382 GCF_019175285.1 Sceloporus undulatus | reverse complement strand
TTTTTTCCCTTGAGAAGATTATTAAAATGTAATTTCTCCACCAAAACCACCCACATTTTTTAAAGCCATTTCATAGAGGTAGTATAGACATCCTGAGGCCTTGCTATTCAACAACAAAACAATACACAGATTAACATGCAAATTGCTTCCTCTCAACCAACAATATATATTGGACTCTCTTCCATGCCAGCATTCTCTGAATATGCCAGCCACAGCTGCTGGCGAAATGTCAGGTATAAACTCTTCTAGAATGTGGCCTCATAGCCTGAAAAACCCACAAAACACTATAGTAGTATGGGATTTTGCCTACCCCTGTTTAGTTCCTTGAATTTTGCCTCTGTATCTGCACATATATATACCTTTGCTGTTTTTTGCTATCCTGATTCATGGCACTGAGCAGATCAAGGAAAAGGTCTCTTTTCCAGACACAGAGCTGCCCCTTAGAGACCTAAAACACTGCCTGACCCTAGAGGCTTTTTCCTATTCTTTTGATCTTCCTTTCTTTTAAGCACTGACCAAGTTTAAACTCCACCAAGTAAACTCTTTCTGTTTTGCTTTGGCTATATTAGGCTTACATTGTTTTTTGTTTTCTTGACACAGAAGGGTCAAGGACAAAGCTTAAGCTGTCTTTAAATTAATCTAAGCCTCCAAGGCAGGGCAGAAACAGGGCACTTTTTCCATGTTGTGTCCCACAGGAATTTTAAAATAGTGAAGGACTTCACCAACCCAAACAAGAGCCTGCCTCTCCCACAGATATGGATACGCTATGATTTTGTTCACTCAGCATCTGGAAGCAAACCAACCTGATCTGTACCTCCCAAATGAGAACACAGATCAGAACAGTTATCCTTCCAATTGTACATTTTCCCAAATTTTGCAGTTAAGTTTTTCAGATGGGAAAAATACACTGAAGGGAAACAATTATTTTTATTAGGAAATGTATTTAAAATGTATTTCGTTTTTCATACGAAATTGTTTAAAATTATAGATTAATGCTGAAACTGAACAAAATGGATTTAGAAACGATCACATACTAAACTGACATGGACCAAAATCAGTTTGTTCCACACATCCCTAACTATAGATTTGCTATAAATGCTAGAACCAGTCAGACTATAAAATGTATATAAACATTTATAGATCTGAATATGGGTTAACAGTTTTGCTTTTAAATCCACAGAGTCAGAGATAATGAGTCTACCACGATTATCATCAGTAGCACTTTCAATACTTTGGTTATCATCATTTTAGCTATTCACAACTACAATAGACACATTAATGAATTGATGAATGACAAGTCATCATGTAGGCAAATCCCACTGAATCAATGGATCTGCTCTAGTCAGGACCAACACCAGAATTTAGGCCTCCAGAACTGCAGATGTTACAGAATGGAAAATGAAACTAATTCTATCTCTGCAGACCACTAAACTGGCAAAATTCATCAGTACTCACCCATCCCCCATAAATCTGTTGCTGGGCTTTACTTAACAGTCAATCCAATTCTTTGAAATTCAGGTGCTTTGATTTTTTCCAGCATGTTCTTTAAAGGGTGTTAAACTATGCTAATTCTTTCCTCAAGCATTTGACAGTCTGAGCAGTGAACTGGCAAATCCACATTTTCTTTAATTCAGAGCTACCAATATGTGAAGATATATAGAAGCAGCAGTCAAAGCATTATTTTTAAAACCTCAAAATACTTACTGATGTCACTCTTGATCACTATTGCCACTCAATATATCTGTCTAGTAGCTGTATCAAACCATTACAGTATCTTGTTTCAGTCCATCACCTTTCCCTTTTTATAATGTTGATACTTTTATTTAACAACCTTTCTATAATAATGAATTCATTTCAGAGATAGTGGCTGAGACTTTACACTGGGGAGACAGAATGTAATGACCATCCTTGGGTTATGCAGTGGCTGAGCAACTCTGTTCCCAACATAATAGAAGAGATGCATGTGGTACCTGCCTGTATAAACAAGGAGCTGCTCCAGAAGAGGAGAAGGAGGAATAGGAAAAGGGGAAGGGAATAGGCATAGGAATGGGAATAGGAGTGGTAACGTTAACATTTTATTGCCACTAACACACTTGGAGCCAAAGCCACAGCTATACACTTCTGTCAGAAAATCTAACATTTTTGCTTACTTCCATATTTGCATTCTTTTTTTAAAAAAAATCTAAAACTCTTTCCATTGAAGAGATAAATTAATTGATGAATTCTGAAAAGTTGTGTTGTTTTTTTAAAGTATTGAACAAAATATTAACAAATTCTTGATGTTCAACTTATATAATTGTATTCCACACTGCACTTAATAATAACATTCTGTGACTGCCACATTATCATAGGCCCTTATCATACATGAAAATTGGAACTCCAATCCAAAGCCATTCCGAAGGGAAGGGGAAGTAGATTCAATTCGAATCTAAGCCAATTCATGTCATTACATATCTCATGTGAAGAGCAAAATTGTGGTTATTCCTGAGGCAAAGCTGGGCAGATGCGACATAAGTTGTCATACCATGCAGATTCAACAATTCATATTGGCACCCTTGCACATGCTCAGTGGGGCTCTGAATGCATCAAGAACTTTTTCGCTTCCGGAGTGAAAAAGGGGGCCACTTCATGTTTCCTGTTTTGCGTGAATGCACATGAATGATTGCTTCACGTTTCTTCTTCCCTTCTATTTTATTCTATTTTTTATTGTATTTCAACAATTTAGCAATGCCCGCAACTCCCGCCATGTGTGGCCTTGAGTATGTGTATGTGAGTACGTGTGTGTATGGTGTCCAAATATACATATATTCACATATATACATACATAC
>NC_056523.1:293918686-294003529 GCF_019175285.1 Sceloporus undulatus | reverse complement strand
CCATCTCATGTTGGCATGTTTCTTTCTCAACATGGCACAAGTATAATAATAGTCATAGTCCTTTGTTGATCACATATGTCTCACATAAACCTATTAGTGATGATTTCATAGTGATTATTTAATTTTCCCTTAGCCTCATCACTCCTATCACACCTGTTTTGTTGTGTGAGTCTTTGTGGCTTCGCCCTGCATCTGATGACTGCAGATGAACTATTAGCAGCTTCAGTAGATCCATTGACATTAGTGTTGAAGGGGATATTTACATGAAACTGATGTAGGGCTTGCCTACATGGCCAATTATACTAGGAAACCTGGCCCCCCCGCCCCCACCCATCACCACAATCTCTCTATATAATGCAGGGGAAATTCCCAATTTGAGTGCGGACTGTCTTCACCAGTGCAGTCCTTTCTGTCTGCCCAAATCCACCCTATCTCTACCTAAATTGGATTTTTAAATATTCACCTTTTGATGCTGGATTTTGCAGGAAAATCCAGCACTTTCTAGTGATTCTGGGCAGCTGTTTACACACAGATGTGTGCTGTGCTACCACCATTATTGCCTTGTCTGAGGCCACACCAAGGCATCCAGCCTATGCCTCTGGGGTACTTTGACTGTGTATTCTGCATGGCAGGGATTCAACTTGATGGCCCTTGAGGTCTCTTCGCACTCTAAATTCGGCATAGCTCTGATAAGATTAGCAGATGTCTAAGCCATACATGTGAAATTCATGTAAGTCAAGGGTGAAAACTCTCAATCGTTAAACAGGACAGCTAATAAATACAATTCCTTCTTATTCTTGACTGTTCAGATATTTCTGGTCTAAGCAAATTATTTCTATGCTGGAAACCATCACCACCACCCCATTTTTAGGAAGGCATCTTACAACATATTGAAACAATATACAGTACACCCTATCTATGACCCAATGCAAAAATATGGGAGAAGTTTTTGTAATTCAGGGGGAAGGCAAAATGGGGGAAAGGGGCACATGCCACACTAAGAATCCACCAGAAACTGAGATCGCCCTTCCACCGTTTTGGCTTGGCAGGGACAATCTAGATAATCCTCTGTTATTCCACTTTTTCAACTGTTTTTACAATGTCTCATTATCTCTTTCTGCCTCCCCCTTTTCTTCAGTTTATTTCAATTGTTGTAAACTGTGTTCGGTGTGCAAAAGTAGTTATATTATACTCAATTAACTCAGCAGTGGAGACAGGAGAGAAGGGGCAGAATCTTGCTCAGGCAAAAGCAAACTGCTGCAGTGCCCCCTATCTTGTGTGTTCTTCCTTGTTAATATATTTTGCCAGCTTGACCACACTCTCGATGTTGTTAGCTATTCATGCTTGTTTTTTAATCTGTGAAATGTTGGAGGGTATGTTTTGTCACCAGGTAGTACAGCCTTGTTCCTCCATGAATTCTGTGGGAGCTTGAAGAGACAAACTCTTCTTGCATTGATCATCAAAATGGTGATACTCCATCCCTGTTTTATATCCATACTACCCCTTTTTGTATCAACTGTGACAAATGCCTTGTTATGGGATGTTACGATTTCAGTGGTTCTTGAATATAGCAGTGTTGAAACCACTTTTGAACAGTGACAGCTCCTGGTTAGATAGGAGGAAAATCAGTCTGTCATTTGGAGGTGAAGCATCTCCCACTTTCTTGGTCCTTTGGCTACCCCTGCCTTTTGCAGAAGTGAAACTTAACTTTTCTGGCTTTGAGAAGTTAACATCCATTTTCTCATTAATTTTATTCAATTGTAATATAACTTAAATCCCACCTTTCTCCCAGCAAAGTACTCAAGGCAGTGTTGGCCATTCTTGGGACTCTAGGCTTGTGGTCTAGATTTGGGACAAAAATTGGCTTGGTGGACTGAAGGCAGGGGTTTATTCTCTTGTACTTTTCAGTGGCTCCTGATGTCATTAACCATGATATACTTCTGGACATTTTCTCTGGACTGAGAAACAGTAGATTCTAGGGTCTTTATATTCTGTACAATCAAAGTATTGTAAATGCTATGGAATCATGGAAGTGGCAAGTTAGGAATGGATATTTAGAATTCTTAGCCAGAGAGTTCTAGTCTCTTGCCAAACATACTCCAGGATTCTACAGGATGTTGCCAATGACAGTTAAAGTGGAATAACACAGGTATAACTGTATAGTGTGAAAGGGCTTGTAGTCATTTTTGGAAAATGCAATCCATAATCTGATCCTATGAAACAGATTAAGGATGATAAAGCCAAACAACTTGCTGGAGATCTACAAGGACAGTCTGATTTTTTCTCTCAGATGCAGAAGCTGAAGTTCAGGTTGTTCCTTCCATCTCCCAGCCACTAATTGATTGTAAATGGACTCTACAGCACTGAAAATATTTGTTGCTTGGATGTCAGCCTCAGACATTTTTAATAGTCCTAGCAAATGATGTATCAGTGATAATACTCCAGTCCACTGGAGCAGAAGGATTTTAACCAGTTACCATACCTGACCTGACAACTGCAGAATCCAATGGTGGACAGACAGTCAAGGTTTTGTTGCACAAGGGGTACTGAATCCCTCCTTCCGCAATGCCTGAAAAAGCACATACACTAGCATAATGGGAGGTTATGCCAGTGTTTGTGACCAACATGGATTCCAAATGTTTTTCATTTTCATAATTCTTCAGGTGACAATGTCACAAAATTCCTACATTGCAGGCCTAGATCTGTGTAGATTCTGAAGCCAAACATGGCTCTGAAAGATTAAACTGTCCCATCCTGATGCTTGAAGCTTAATGTGGTACTTGAAGATTAATAGTGGCGGGGTACAAATTGGGGTACAAACGCTCCGTGCGGGAGCTGCAGCAGCCAAACCGTGCGACTCCCCGGAGCAAAAAGAAACTCCATTTCGGAGCTTCTTTCTGTGGCGCATCTATGACGTCGCGAGGCGCCTGGCGCGGACTCGCGATGTCATAGGGCCGCGACACTCTGGACGCTGTGCGTCCAGTACGTAAAGATGGCGGCGCCCATGTAGAAGGTGCGCCGCCATCTTGTACGTATAGGATACGTACTAGGGTTAGGGGGTGCGGAAGCACCGCCCCTTCCTAACCCTAGTACGTATCCTATACGTACTATAGGGCGGTGTGTATCCCGCCATAGTCTTGGTATTCTATTTTCTCTGAAAGCAAGTGGACACTGTGAATTCCCCCTACACACAACCCCATTTTTTTTCTAGCTTTACTATGTTCATTTTCTTGGCAAACCTTAGATGATGAGTTTTCATTCATCCATTTATAGTGCCATAACAGCATTTCCCTACATATGGCAAATAATTTACGTGGAACTTTACTATCATGACCTGCAAACTGACTCAGACCCAGATGTACATTCCCAAGTAAGTTTAAATCCAGGGGGATATTTTTCATTCCTGAACTCTTGACCATTCATGCATCTTCATCTCTTTGTTATAGTTCAGTGGCTGCATTCTGAATTGATTTCCAATTTCAGTTAGGCTTCAGAAGTTCACTTTTGGAAGCTTCTTTTTAGTTTTCTCTATAGAACTGAAAACAGTTTTATCATGGTTGATACTTGATCCTAGAGGTTCAACAGGAAATAGAATCTAAATGGCTCTGTCTTGTTAGAAAAAACATAGTACTGTTCATTTATTATTATACCATATTTAATTAAAATATTTGAATATGTGTGCATCAAATTCCATAGTGGCTTGCAACAATTAAAACAACAATAAAATAACTGTTGTTGTTAACTGCCTTTAACATGCCAACCTTTGGGTAAAACACCTCCAATCCCCATGCCCTTAATGCTCTGGTCAGATCCCGCAGGCTCAAGGCCATGGCCTCCCTGATTGAGCCTATCTATCTGATATGCAGTCCTCCCTCTTCCTACTGCCCTCCACCTTTCCTTGCATTATGGTCTTTTCTAGTGAGTCATGCTGTCTCATGATGTGTCAGAAACACAACAGCCTCAATTAGTCATCTTGGGTGCGATACATACCTGCATTTTGTAGCATGCTGGCAGTGATACTTGAATTAGGGAGCATGCACATTCAGAAAGCTCCTAACCCTAGTACGTACTCCGTACAACAAAATGGTGGTGCACTGTACACATGGGCATCACCATTTTGATGTGATGGATGCTTAGCGTCCACACGTCCCGGTGCCTTTGTGATGTCGCAAGTGCGCCATTGGCGCATTGCAGTGTCACAAAGGTGCCACAAGAAGAACCTGCTTTTTGCGGGTTCTTTTTGTTCTGTGATGGAGCCGCACGGTTTGTCCACTGTGGCTCCCTTGTGAAGCTAACCATGGCAGTGGGAGACCACCCTTTTTGGGCGGTCTGTATCCTGCCTTGGCTTCTAGTGAGAATTCTGGCTTGATTTGTTCGAGAACCCAATTATTTGTCTTTTTTGCTACTCACAGTATCCTCAACATTCTTCTCTAATCCTTAACATTCTTCTCTAACACCACAGTTTGAATGAGTTGATTTTCTTTCTGTCAGCTTTTCTCACTGTCCAACTTTCACATCTGTACATAATGATGGAAAATATTAAGGCTTGGACAATCTTCCCTTTGGTATTCCATGTTATATCTTTACACTTGAGGATCTTGCCTAGACCTTTCTTAGCTGACCTACATAGCTGCCCTACTGCTTGTTCCACCACTGGCTGCTGCATCTACCATATCACATTTGGTAATCACTTTAAATCCAGATGCTCCAGTGAACTGGAATATCACCACTGCACCATCTTCTGGGACTGAAGGATGCCTGTGGATGACACTGACTTGGGAAAAAGAGATACTGATTGGATCCTGAGTGTTTGTGCAGATTTGGAAACATTAAAAACCATTGCACTTACTCCCAGGCCTGATCCAATCATAGCTAGTCAGGCAGTTGTGCATTGTCAAAGAGGATTTTCTGCATTGTAGGGGGTTGGACTGGATGGCCCTCATGGTCTTTTCCAACTCTATGATTCTATTATTCTACTCTAATACAAAATGGATCACTGAAAAATTAAAAAGAGGAACAAAGAGGACTCGTACTTACACAAAATGGTGTCAGGAAATTCAAATCTTTCTTCCTGTGAATGTCCAAGGTGGACTTGGTCTGGACATACCTTCAGACTGAGAATTCTCCTCTTTAAAGTAGGACATAGGATCATCTTACCTTATCTTACCTCACACAACTATTTAAAGCCACTTTAAATAGAGGACACCTTTCATTGAGAAATGTCCCCAACAGCCCTTCAAATAGAGAATTGTAAAATAGGGATGATAGGACTGTAATAACAATAATAGGATTATAAAATAGGGGATGTGGTGGCTTAGTGGTTAAAATGCCAATTCTGATGATCAGAAGATTGGAAGGATGGCAGTTCGAGGCCCGAGTGCTGTGTGATGGGGTGAACTCTTGTCACTAGTCCCAGCTTCTGCCAACCTAGCAGTTCGAAAGCATGCAAATACAAGTAGACAAATAGGTACCACTTTGGTGGGAAGGTAACAGCGTTTGGTGCAATTATGCTGGCCACATGACCACCAGAGTAGTACTCAGACAATGCTGGCTCTAGATATTCATGTCAGGGGACTACCTTTACCTTTTTAAAATAGGAGGCATAACTGCCTTTCTCATTATGACCATTCGTCTAAATCTCCAATGATTACATTAGCTTAGAATCCACCTCTTAATTATTTCACATTTTGGCAACAAATCATTGAGTGATTTATATTGGGTTCCTCCAAATGTATTTGTGAGATTGGGGGAAAAGAACTTAGGAGTTCTACACAAAGTTGGAAATAATGAATTCAGAGTAACATTTTCTGATTCATTTCTTTTGTTTTACATTAGGTGAGGGAAATAATATCACATTTTACTTTTATTTCTATGCAGCCATTTTTGGCACAACAGATAATGGGTTTTGATGTGCTATTTTGTTATTGTTTTGTTGATCTCTCTGAACACTGACCTGAGATAGTAGATAAGGAGTTATTCAAAGCCTGTTCTGGTTTGAAGCCCTAGAAGGTCAGCATAGAACTAGAGCTTCTTGTTTGCAAACTGGCAATAGGACAGGATTGCATAGGACAGGCTCTCTGGTGTTCAGACTGCTAATACTTTCTTTTAAAAAATAATGGCTATAATAATGATTAATGCAACATTTTTTTAACCAGCTGGTATTCGTGCATTTTTTTCAGTTCTGCAATGATCAGCAAAATAAATGATGCTTCTTAAAAAGGCTGATATTGTGGAAGTTGTAGCCAGAAGTGAAATATCTTTTTGTGCTGTCTGGTATTAAACACTCCTTCTATAAGCATCTGTTCCTAGCTAAAACAATTTTAATGTGAATAAGTTCATATCCTTCTTTTTAAATTGAAACAGTGTAAAACAGTAATTTAACATAACGTTGTTGCAGTTCACCAGAGAGGCAGAGTCTTGATAGTTACTACAAAGGCATAGATGTGCATAATGTGAAAAGCAACAAAATGAGCTCATCTTCTAACTTGCACTGACATTTCAAGTGAATCTAGAGTGGTTTTCATTTTCTAATGGGCTCTTTTGGTCAAATCTATAATAAGTACAAGCTGAAAAGTGTCACAAGACTATCCATTACATGAATAACCAAGGGAATGTTGGTATATATTGGGAACAACTTCCTTTCCCCATAATTCTGGTATTAAAAACACGCATCTGTTTGTTAAATTAGAGATTGGATGTTGGTTTCAACACAAATTAAACCGAGCCTTTAGTTAAACCTCAATATAAAACAAAACCAAGAGATGATTCCCATTTGATGTATTTTCCATTTCCTTCTTTGAGCAAAATGACATAACAGAAGGTTAGGAACTGAACAGCAAAACAGTATCCAACTGAGAAAGTATCCATATTTATTTTGCTATGAATGTTCTTGCCTGAAGTCCAGGAAAGAATTGTAGCTACATTTTGGCTACATCCTTTTTCTGTGTAGTCATAGAGAAAGAGTATACTAGAAACTTACATTGTCACTCATTTTTAAGGCGATGGGAAATAATTATCTTGAGAATTCAATCTTCCAACCCTCTGCAGGCCAGATAATGTTATCGGCTCCCTATTTTCAGCCAGAGCTCCTAGTCACAAGGTTCTATTGCTGGTAAACAGCAGCTCCTGACTTCTCAGGAGCCAATTCACACAACGCAATTATAGCCCTATTATTCCACTTTAACAGCCATGGTTCCACCCTATAGAATCCTGGGATTGCCAGTTTAGAAAGGGGCATTTAAAATTCTCAGACAGAGTGCTCATGTGCTTCATCAGACTATAAACCTCAGGATTTCATGGGGTGGAACCATGGCAATTAATGTGGAAAAATAGCAGTATAATTGTGTGATGTGAAGAGGGCCCAAGTCAGCTAGTTTTCTAGCAGTGTGGCAGCACAGAGCAACAGGGATTCAAAACACTCTTTCAGCATTACACAGACCTTGGGATCAAGTAACCAACTGGATGGATGGCCAGTGCACTATATGGGTACATCCTGTTCCTGATTTTGAGTGAAGTCATAGGCTTCACTGAGGTCCACCCAGGTGGAATAAAAACCACTTCTTTGGTGTTCTGGCTTTTACTATCTTCCTACCCACCATATTTTCATTATTTTTTGTTGGGTTTATACCATGAACTGTGCTGAAACTAGTTTTTGATGTCACAATGTTAACACTGTGAAATGATGCTGGGTCCAGTTTTGGGGTACAGAACTGGCGTGCCTTGTTAATCCCCTTTTAAGGTGGTCTCCTGAAGAGACCATGGGAGCAGGCAGCTAGATTCAGGCTCAGCTCAGAGGCTGTTAGCAACATCTTACTTGCAGCAGACAGGGAATCACACAGCGGCAGTGTCCCCATGTCAAATCCGCAGCTGCCACTCCACGTTTTCCTTTTGTAGTAGTGCTGGAGTGCAGTGTCGTAAGGCAACAGGTAGCTTATCTGAACAAAGAATGCATAATTCTATATAGCTGTTATGGATAAAGTTATGGCCTTTTTAATACCCAGTAGGATTGTGTTGTATCTTCATGTCCTCAATTTACAAAGGCTTTAGGTGTCAGATCTGCAATATGGCTTAATTATTCCTCCTTTTCTGTACCCAGGCACAAGTTGAATTCTAAGGTTTCAGTTTGGAGTGTACATTAAGAATTGGTGCAGCTTTCCCCAATAACACTGTTCCCATTCCATGTATCTGATAGCTTAAAAGGGTTGAGATTCTCAGCCCTCTGTAGGTTGAGTTGTAGACTGGATTCCCCCCCTCCCCGCCGCCATTTTAAGGGCTGCTTCCCTTCTTTCTGTTAATGTAATTACAACCATTTAGATAGAATAGGAAGCAAGTCACGATGCTTTGGGTCATATACAATTACTTTCCAGGACAGGGTGACATATAGGTCAAGTTATCATTTCCCTCCAAACACTAGGACTGCTCACAATTTGGCTTAATTGACTGTTTTTCTTTGTGCATCACCTAACTTAATCTCAGGATTTGCTGACAAGGGATTTGCTATGCTACCCAGTGCTTCTGCTGCAGGCCGACACAAATGGTTTGACTGTAGTACATTGTGTGCCTGCCACTCCTCTGATTATAGTAGTAGTGTACATAATTCTTTGGTAAGTTTGTTCTTGGAGGAAGCAATGACTAATGTCAGCAATTGTCTTCCCAGTGCAAGAAAGTCTTTGAAAAACTGTGCATCTTTTGAAGCCTGTTCACAGTCATGTGAAGTCTATTCACATAATGGGACTTATTCTGTGCAGAATTTGCAGGTAGCATTTTTGTGCAGAAATATTTTCTCTGCAGAAAATGATCTTACATGCACAACTTGAATGTGACATCTGTGCAGAGTAAGTCCCAAACTAAAAAGATTCTAGTAGTTCTGGATTCCTCTTGCTGGGATTTCCTGACACTTGGGGAAAACAATTTTCCACTAGTTTTCAAGTATTTCCAAGTATCCTTTCCATCCCTAGCCTATATATAGAGAAAAACAATTAATATTACCTGCCATAAACGGTAACCTTGCTACTCAAGCTCACTCTTCAAGCCTGCAACATCCATCTTGGGAGACTTAGGGTTTTATGATATGAGGCAGTAAATCACAACAACAGGTGGTTAATAGAATCTTTTTTTTTGGGATTTATTACATGACATTGTGTCTTTCCTATTGTTGCATTTCATTTTCCTTGTTGTTGTCTTTTTATTGATGGGCAAAACCCATCAAATATTGCTGGTCTTTGGCATTTGTTTCTGGTGCAATTCTTTTATCTTGCTGCACCTCCAATATTCCTGTAATCTTTCCATGTCTGAACAAAGGGAATCATGGTGGTATTACTCTATTGCTTTTGCTCCATTCACCAGTATTTTATTTTATTTTTATAATTTCACAATTGTGCTGCTGTGGCAGGTCACCAGCAAACCATGAGCATGCAATTATTTTTTTTAAATTATCAGGGAATGGAATAAAAGCAACCAATGTGAACCAAGGAATGGATAGGCACACTTATTAAACATGGAGCCCTGGTGGCGCAGTGGTTAAAGGCCTGTACTGCAGCCATTCACTCAAAACCACAAGGTTGCGAGTTCAAGACCAGCAAAAGGGCCCAAGCTCAACTCAGGCTTGCATCCTTCCGAGGTCGATAAAATGAGTACCCAGACCGTTGGTGGCAAATTAGCTTACTTGCTAATTAGCTTACTTGCTGTTCACCGCTATGATCTTTGGAATAGCGGTATATAAATAAAAAATATTATTATTATTATTATTATTATAAGTATGTGAATGAGGTGGGCAGCAATGCAAATTTTGCCAATTTCACAAATGTGGCAAAAATAGATTAAAAAATAGACAGCATTCATGTTACATAGGGCAGACATGGAGAGGAAAGTGGGTTCACAGTGAAGAAGTGCAGAAGACTGATTGCAGGGACATAAAACACTATAGTGCTATTGTAAAGAAAGTGTGATAGTTCTTGTTTTTATACTGATATATTACTATTCACTTAATGTGATTGCTGAAAGGCAAGAGGCTGGTATGATAAAGTTCTCCCATGGCTATAACAACTGACGAGGACAATTTTTAGATTTTGTAGTACTCCCTGTTCCCATTTTGTAATGACCACCAAAAGCGTTCTTAGAGACTCAAAAATTAATTCTTTTACAGTCATTTTACTGGTTTAACTAAAAAAAAGTTTTAGTTATGAAACACATGGTCACATTTCTTGTTTCCTTTTGCTTTACTAGAAAAGCGGCACTGCTTTTTTGACAATTTAATTTGAACGCAATCAAGAAGAGCCTTTGATCAATCTTGCTGTAACTGTTACTTCCCCCCACAACTTTCTGTCCTTCTGGTCAAACCTGAATTGCTGACTGAACAATGAACAGTGTTGTTTTATGATGAATGGAAAACAAGAAGCATGAGGCCTACACTGATCTTGTGTTGATAAGGCATGTTTAGATTACAAATGTTGGAAATACATTCTTTATCTTTTTATGCCAAAACAATAACATGGAAACATGTACGCAAATCTACAAATCCAAAATTATTCTGTGTCGCCAGAAACTAAACTGGCACAGCAACAAAGTGGAATAATAAAGAGAAAAACCTATTCAAACAAGAAGCCAAAGTACAGTTAGTTTAAATGGGCAAAAACAGAGAAAATGTGTGTATGTTATCTTGATAGTTGTTATCCCAAAAACTGATAAACTGTATTTGTCCACAATTATATCCATCAAGTGCCTTCTCTAATTTTAAAAAATCATGTCAATTTATGTAATAAAGTAAATGACCATCTTTTATATAAATCCATACCAATATGGGTAATAGATCCTGATGTTTCCATTTGGATATAATGCATAACCTAGTGCTGGGTGGTATATAGCAACTTGAACTGAATATGGTTCACACAGCTTAAAACCACCTCTAGGTGGGCCAAAAAAAGTTATGACAGCATGAAGACTAAGATATATTTGAATTTCGAATACCAAATGCTTTGTTTGTGTTTTTTAAAACTTTTTTTCTATCATAGGAAAGTAGTGGTTGTAATCCTAATTATTTATGGGAAGTAAAGCAAAAAGAAACATAACCGTGTCCTATAGACATGTTCTTCTACATTGCCTCAATGTCAAACAATGGTAAATACCCAGTGCAGCATCTGGGGGTATTGTTGGCAGGTGGATCATG
The DNA here is from genome assembly GCF_019175285.1 of Sceloporus undulatus. Lineage (NCBI taxonomy): Eukaryota > Metazoa > Chordata > Lepidosauria > Squamata > Phrynosomatidae > Sceloporus > Sceloporus undulatus. The sequence continues at coordinate 293,992,365 of NC_056523.1, read as the reverse complement.
TATGTCTAAACTAAATATGGGCAGCCATATTCTCTTTAAACAGTGTGCCAAAAGGAACAGTTATTCATTCAGTCACAATTTATTACAGTCCATGGTCTGGCGTCCAGTCAAGATATACAAGTTCTCAAATTTCCCCACAATAAAATTCCCCACAATAATACAAAAAAGAGGAAGTTGCTAAATATAACTTTAACTAACTCTGATTCAAACTCTAATTCTAACTAACTGTCCCCGAAAGAAACAGTCCATTCCTTCAGTGGAAACACTCTGTGATGTAATGGCCACATTGTCACTAACAGTCTGTATCTTGTCTGTGTCATTAGATCTGCCAGCATGGTTCTCCCATAGTGGGAAAACACACTACAGTTGGCCTTCCATGTCCACAGATACTTTACCCATGGATTCAAGCATCCATAGTTTGAAAATATTCAAAAATATATATACATTCCAAAAAGCAAACCTTGACTTTGCCATTTTATATAAGGGATGCCATTTTACTATGCCATTATATTTCAAGGGACTCAAGCACCCACGGATTATGGTATCCATTGGAGGTCCTGGACCTGGAACCAAACCCAAGTGATACCAAGGGTCCACTGTATAAGGTGGGGAGGGTTTGGAGAAGGGAGGTAGCAATGGATGGAGGAGGAGGAAAAGTCTCTGCTTTGTTGTTAACTGCCCTTGCGTCAGCCTTGACTCATGGTGACACTGTGGATGAGACCTCTCCAAGCCCCCCACCCTCCACTGCTTTACTTAAGTCCTGTAGACTCATGCCCATCATCTCCCTAAATTAGTCTATCTACCTGGTGTGAATTCTTCCTCTCTTTCTACTGCCCTTCACCTTTTCTAGAATTAGTGTCTGTTCTAATGAACTATATCTTCTCATGATTTGGCCAAAGTACAGCAGCCTCAATTTGATCATCTTGACTTCCAGGGAAATTTCTGACTTTATCAGATCAACAACCCACTTGATTCTGGCTTTCCATAGTATCCAATTGCTGTTGATCATATAAATATATTCTCTCCTCCCTTGAAAAGATTTCAACAGTCCACCTCTGAAAAGCACAGGAAATGGTTTGCCTTCCTTTTTCAGCAATAGAATTGGTCTGCAAAGCTGGGAAGCAACATTTGGCTTGGTACTATTTTGAATATGCATTTGGAGCAGTTTTGTTTTAATATTCAGAAACAGAAGGAAAATAGTCAGGACAGGTGAAAGTGACATGGATAAGAAAAGAACAGCTTCATCTTCCATCAGTTTGATCCCACCAAAGTGGAGCAAGGCACATTGATTTCACTCAAAGACAAAACATAGTCATCTACTAAAATTTACAGGACTGTAAAAAGCTTGGCTTTCAGTGGAAATCTCTTCACAGTTCAGCCAGATGTCCCACCACTCTGCCAGATGTTGAAAATGCTACTTTTTATAGACTATAAATTCCAGAATCCCACAGCAAGTACCGGATTGAGGAGATTGAGCCCCCAAAAGGTAGATTCCCCATGCTCCAACAGTTCTATGTTTTTGTGCTCCTTCTCTCCTCCCTGGGAAGCTATTTATTCCCCTACCAAGGCTGCCCTAAACTTCTCAGCATTTTGCAGAAGGAAAACAAAACAGTATTTGGCAATGAAACAAGCAGAAACATCAAGGTGCTTTCTTGTAAAAGAGGCTAAGGAGACTCGGGAAAAGAAAAAAGCGAGTTCAAGGCTTTTTCTTGACTTGACAGGGCCTGATCACTGTAATAAAAATATTAAGACTGTCTTCCTTTATAATTATATTCCTACCAGACTAAATTGATTTACTGCTGTGGCTAGCTTCTGTCACTACTACTGACTGATTCCCAGCATCCCTTTACTTAACTGAGCCACAAAAGACTCTATCCCATTTCAGTTACTGCAGTGGTAGGAGGACAAGGTGAGACTCTTTCTCAGATGACACACTGGGCAACTGTGAAGGGCAGGAATGTTTGTCTACTGAGCAGAAACACTTCTTTAATTATTGCTCTCTCTCTCTTTAAAAGGAGACTGAGGTTTTGTCTTTCGTCATTACACTTATTACCTTGTTTACAAGTTACCCAAGAAAGTTGTGAATAACATTAACTCATGTAAAGTTTTAATGAGATTCAATGTAGGCTGTCTGAAAAGTTATAGACCATGTCAGATTTCTAATGATAAAGAATTACACAAAACTAAAAGTTACAATCCTTTTTTTAGAGGGGTGGGGGAGGTCTAGGAGCACAAAACATTGCAGGAGGAGAAGAGACTGATGAACAACAACGGTTCTTCTACAGATCGCCTCCCTCTACTGCTTTTGTCACGACAAAGTTGCACTGAAAATAACTTGTTAATAATAATCAAAGGCAGCCAAATGAGTCATAAGAAAATCCAAAATTCATGTTAGTCTTGTATAGGGGTGAGTAGCTCCAATATACTTTTGTGCCCCTAGGGCTGCTGCCGCACTACAGAATTATTGCAGTTTACAGTGCTTTAACTGTTATGGCTCCATCCGATGGAATCTTTGGATTTGTAGTTTGTTGCAGCACCAGAGCTCTCTGACAGAGAAAGTTAAATAACTAACAAAACTACAAATCACAGGATTCCATAGCATTGAGCCATGACAGTTAAAATGGTGTGAAACTGCATTAATTTTGCAGGGTAGATGCAGTTACACACACAAACACATACAGTGGGTCCTTGGTATCCACTGAGGTTTGGTTCCAGCCCCCCCCCCCCATAGATGTTCATGTCCCATTATATACAGTGGCATAGTAAAATAGTGACTCTTATATAAAATAGCAAAATCAAAGTTTGGTTTTTGGAATTTATGTATTTTGGGAATATTTTCAAGCTGTGGATAGTTGAATTTGTGGATAAAGAATCCGTGGATATGGATGCCCAATGGTACACATATATACAGAGAGTGAGAAAGTTTTGAGAGGTGAAAGTGACCTAAAATACACCTCAATGGTCACAAAATTGTTAACAGTGCAATAATTTGGGTTCTATCCCTGCTTACAAACCTACAACTCTCCCCTAAATCAAATAAATAATGACCAACTTTGGGGTGAAAGTAAAACCAGAAGTGATGCCACTTCCTGATTGTAAAACATAAAAAACAAAAACTTTTGGCCCACCATAGATGCCAGCTTACAGCACTGTTTGAAGTAAACATTCTCAGAGGTAGTTAACAGTAGCAGAATATGGAAGTACCATTTTAGCTTAAGTATTTGTATTGCACTGGGCACTTGAATAAACTCACAGACACTTGTTGACATTTTCCAAGTCTTTGGAGATTCTTTAACATTGGTTGTAATATATACGGATATTTACAAACTCTCCTCCTGACTCTGAACAACGTATGCCATCTGACCAACTCAGCAACAATCCAACCAACTTATTAACTCCAACACACTAACAACAATCCATGAACATCAGCCCACAAGTGCCTTGACTCTCAGTGCACTTACATACATTTGGCTAAGAGCTTTATCACATTAGTGAGATCCCGCAGGAAAACAGGAATTAAATGCAATGTAAAGCAAAGAAAACCCAGAAATGCCTGAAGTTTATCTCATGACACCCTGGTTAACGTGAAATAGCGTGAAGTTAAATTGCAGTTAAAGTGGAGAAAAATGACAGCTTTTTACCTTCAGAAAATCCCGAGAGTAAAAAGCAGCCACTTTTCTCACTTTAACTGCAGTTTAACTTCACACTATTTCATTTTAGAAGCAATTTGGTGTGATAAACTCCCTGAATTTGCAAGTTTTGTTTAAATTCAAATGTACTTTAAATCATGTTTAACTCCCGTTTTCCTGCGGTATCTCACTAGTGTGATAAAGTCCTAAGAGTCATCACCTGGTGCTACTTTATAATAAGTTTTTTTTATCATGCCAAGTGCTCTGATGCAGCAATTCCTGCCACTCAAAATATTTTACCACAGTTTAAAGGAACAATGTTCCAACAAAAAATACATGCATACTGTATCTTCAGATCTGTTTACTGAGCAAAATGGTGGAAAATGAGGACTGGTGCAGGGGACAAAAAGGGGAAAACTGACTCATATATCTACATGATCTCACTTCCGAGTTGAAAGGGAGAAGGATAAGTTTGCAGGTATTCAAACGAATTTCTAGCAGGTGCTGAATCTCTGGAAATATCCCTAGGAATAGTGGGATCGATCTGATTCTCCTATTTTGAAAATATATATACCAAGTGTAAACTCAGAATTATCTCCATCCTTGACAAAGTATACCTTTATCTCCATTAAAGGAATAATGTGATGGATAAATTGTTCTGGTCCCACAACTTGTGACTTGCTTTTGCTCTTTCCTCTGTTTTTCTGTTGTCTGCTCTAATCACCTTTTTGGTGTTATTGTATCAGCTGTTTCAAATGTTGAAATAAAGCAGCATAACAAAATTGGTATAATAGCAATTCAGGAAGTTCACTTACTGTTGGCATTATCTGATTTTATGGAATAGGGTCAGAATATCTGTACAAATCTATGTAATTTGGACTTAACAGACTCTTAAGTGAAGCAGAATCTGCTTGCACAGCAAAATACACACTTCTGAGAGTGCTGCAATCTGCTTTGAAGCTCAAACTATGCGCACTGAAACACATACATTAAAGAAAACTCTGCATTAAAATGCATGCATTTGAAAAAAAATGTACACACATACAGGTTTGTAAAAAATTATTTTTTGACAAATATCTCTGCTTTGAAAAAATGAATACCAATATGGACTGAATGAAAGTTGCAGCTAGGAAAATGAGAAATTCTGTAAAATTATTCTTAATAGAGTCAACATTTCCTAAAGGTAATGGAGATGCTTTACAGACTGCCCAAAAAGGACGGTCTGCCGGCACCGTCATTTGCTGCATGGAGGAGCCCCAGTGGCCAAACTGCGCGGCTCCTTCACACCACAAGAAGAAGCCGCAAAAAGCGGCTTCTTTTTGTGGTGCGGAAATGGCATTGCAAAGTGCCAATGGCACACTCACGGCATCATTTCTGCTGCGCAACGTGCGGACGCTAGGCATCCGTGACGCCAAAATGGCGGTGCCCATGTAGAATGGGTGCCACCATTTTGTACATGCCGAGTGCATACTAGGGTTAGGGGCGTCCAGAAAAGACACCCCTTTCTAACCCTAGTACATGCACGGCACATACTTTTTCCCCGTCTGTAATGGGTCTAAGTGCAATACATCTTAGTATGGAGAGTATTTCAGAGAAATAGCCCTTTTAAGGTATATCTTTATGCTCCTACAATTGAGGTTTCCATTATTGCACCCAAGATTGTTGGATGACAATTCCCATCATTCCATTCTGGGTGGAAACAGTGGCTGTATTCAGTTCTGGAAGCAGTGGGCTATAGATTCCTTGCTCCCTTTTTTTCTATGCCACAGAGTACACTAGATTCACTATTGTATCTCTTGCCTACCTTTAAAGGAATATAAAATAAAAACATTTCATACCCTTCATCTTCATGGGCATTCATTAACTGACTGCTGTTTTAATTGTTCATGGATAGCCACTGAAGAAAGTGCATCATTTTCATGTACCATGTGACACCCACTGGCAGTATGTAAGATCTTGGGGCATGAGTTCCTTCCCATATGTGCAAATTATGTGTTCCACTCAGGTTATAATTGGTGCCTTGGCCTCATTTTTGGAACACACTGTTCTCTGCAATTTGTTTTTAAGTTTCATTTTCCCCTCATTTTATAGTGTTCATAAATTTGTTTAGAGCTTTGTTCATAACCCAAGAAAAATAAGAATAGTAAGAAAAGCTTCAGGTCTTGATGGCTTAATTATTTAACCAAAACATTGTTACTCTCATAATGATCCAAAGTAAAACAAATGTTTTGAAAATGTAGAACTTGGTAACTCTTAGCAAGGTGTGGACCCCAAGGAATTGTTGGCATGCCAGAACATGAAGTAAATGGACTGGAAACTCAAGCCAGAAGATTTTAGCATGGAAAACTATGCAAAGGATTTTACTTTGCCTGATTTGCAAGTATCAAAATCCGTAATATAATTTCCTCTTCTGTATAGAAATTATACTCAAACTTAAAAAAAGTATTATTTTTCCTATCCAAGCCCCAGAGTGGTACCACATTCAGGTTACTGGTTATGTCCACACTCAGCTTTAGCAATATACAGTATGAAGCCCTCCCAAGCCATCCAATGGACCTATGTTTGTTTATATGCATGCACTTACTTGACTTTAAGACAAATCTTCAAGCCAACAAAACCCAATAAAAGCAAATCAATGGCAAATCTAAAAACCTGATAAGACACACATAAAATTCAAAAGCTTTAGGAAGAAACCAAATATTTCACCTAGCACCTAGAGCCACTGTAGGCTAAGCTTCTCAAAAATGGTGTTCAGTATCCAATCATAGGTTTCTGGCCACTTTCTGCAGTTTGGATGGGAGTGGTGGTGAAGAAGACTTCTAAAAAAGACCTCAGTCATTAGGCATCAAGGATACCCTTAGAGGTAACTTGATTCCAAGTCATTTAGATTTATAGTTGTCAAGGTCAAAGTCACTTTGCCTCAGATGTTGCTGTCAAATAACCACAATACAACAGGTTGGAAGTAAGGCCACAACTTTATTTGCAAACAATTGGTAGGGTTGGCACAAAGCATAAGGCCAGGATCTGTGAAATCAAACAACCCGATGTTGTCTGATTATCCAAACCTGGCACCCACCAGGTGCTTGGGATGACCTAGGGGCTAAGGAACACAACTTGACCGCAAACATTATTTTGCATTCACAAATTTACTAAGCCCCTAGTCACCGGGAGGTGCTCCCGCATTCTGGCCCCCGCAATGGCCAAACGCCTGCCCTATTCGCCCCCGGGTACCTATTGACTCCCAAACCAGAGCTCCATAGCCCTGGTACAACAACGTGCAGATCCTGGCCTATGCTGCCGCCAAAGTTGTGACGAAAAAACACCCACAAAACAGCGGTGGGCAGGCGGGAGAAGCTCAAAGTCTTTCTCCCTTCCTCAGCTTAGCTCCGCTCTGCTCGAAGCCAAGCGCCAACTGAGGGCTGGGGCTGGCAACGTGGCCTAAAATAGGCCTAGGCCCCGCCCATATTGCATGCTGTGCGGAGCTCCTCCTCCAAGGCCACCCAACCAATGGGCAGCCCTGGAGGACCGGAAGCTCCGCACCAACGAGCCCGGCTCCCAGAGTGTCGCGGAGCGATGGGACCGCCCCATCCGCTCCGCGCACCAATAGGGAGCTGGAGCAAGCCCCAGTGCACACTGGGGCTTGTAGTTCCAGCTGCTTCTAGCGGCAAAACGGTCTGCCCGCCGAGTCGGGTGACCGTTTTTTGAAATGGCTCAGGTAAACGGATCAGTGCAAATACACAATCATCATCACCCCACCTTTTCTTCCAAAATTGAGACTCAAGGTGGCTTACAAATTAAAACAATAACAATACAGCTAAAGACATTAAAAAGTGAACAGTAAAATGGAATCAGACTATCTACAATGCTAAAACAATGTCAAATACCCTAAAAAAATAGAAAAGGCAATGAGAAAAAAGCAATTAAAAACAGTTCAGTCTATAACAGTACATCACCCTCTGAAGAGCCTATTTTTTTTTTTTAAAATATTTTGTTTCAAAAGCCTGTCAGAGCAAAAAGGTCTTTGCCTGCTGACAGAAAGACAGTAAAGAAAAGACTATTCTAGTTTTCCTGGGATGGGAATTATAGAGTCTGGGGCAGCCACAGACAAGGCTCTGTCTCACATCCTCACCAACTGTGCCTTTAAAGGGGATGGGATTGAGACAAAAGCCTCTCTTGAGGAGATCAAGAGAGGAGTGATAGAGGGGTCATTCAAACATCTTTTTGTCCCCAGCAGAGCATTGCGAATGACCTCATTCATGCACTCCATGTTTGTTATTCACACCATAAAACTGCATCTAAGTGCATCTCTGGGAGTTGCTCACACGTGCCAGCACTTGAATAATCATGGAGTCAACAATGCAAATGTATTCTAAATGTGTTCAAGGCATGCAGAGTTTAATCCTGAATTATCCCTGGTCTATTCACAGTGGTTATTCACACTGCTGATGATGCAAATCTTTTTTTAAAAAAACTTGGGAGGAAAACTGATATCAATTATCCCAGTTTTTTTGGCAGCCCCCCCCCCCCCCAACTTAACTGGGTGCATTCAGGATGAATGTGAACAATAGAGATTCAACCCAGATTTATCCTGGATTATTTTCACCATCTGAATAGGGCCATAGTCTGCTGATAGCCTGGACCACAGCCACATACATGATCCATGATTGAATACTGTTGTTAAAAAAAAAGTTTAAAAAATAATGTAACTCTGAAGCCAGTTTGGGACCCAGTTCACACACATTTGCCTTAACTCTCAAGCCTAGCAGTAATGATTTGAAATCAAAATGACTTGTCTACTGTATTCCTTCAAACTGAAATACTAAAATTCTGGATTTTGTTTACTGAATACTTTCTATGATTTTTACTCATCTAGTTTTGTATTTGTTCCTCAGGTAGCTTCTGGAGCTATAATTAACACAAAGTTTCTAAACTGTGCATTCTAAACTCATGCACACTAGAATATTATTGCCCTTTGCTGTTTCGCTTCTCTGAATTTAACAATGCCATAAATAATTTAGGGAAAATAGATTACAAAAAGATATATCACTTGAAAAATTGTGTATAATAATAATAATAATAATAATAATAATAATGGTTTTTATTTGTATATTTCCTGCCTTTCCCTGCAGCTCAAGGCGGGAGTACAACAGTAAATTTAAAATTACAATTCAGTTAAAATACATTTATGTGACATAAAATGCAAAAAACACAGCAAGAAATCAATCCTATAAAAATTCATATCAGCATCTAGCTTCCAATGCATGCTCAAAATGAAGTGTCTTATTATAATTGTTATAGAAGATCAGGGTGATAGGCTCGCCGGAAGAGATCCATCTTGAGTGCCTTCTTGAAGGCATCTAAGTGGTAATAAGATGGATCTCCTCCGTCAAGCCATTCCACAATTTGGGAGCCATAGCAGTAAACTTCCTGTGGGAAGTTGATGTTAGTTCAGTCTTTGGGTAATCCAAGAGATTCTTCCCAGTTGTTCTGGGAGTGTGGGGTGGATTGTGTAGGGAGAGGCGTTCCTTCAAGTAACTTGGGCCCAAGCCATCTAGGGCTTTAAAGGTAATGAGCAACACTTTGGATGGCAGCTAAATGTACTGGCAGGACAGATAGTTCTATACATAGCAACACACTCAGAGGTAATGAGGTTCAAATGATCTCCACTAAAGGGCTGAAAGAGACAGCCCTGAAGGGATGGCTTGACGCCTCCCCTTTGAATGCTGGGTTGGGCCTACAGCAACCGCACACCACATCCCCAACCCGGCTTTTTGCCGGCACAAAAAGAAGCAGCAAAATGCTGCTCCTTTTTGAGCCAGCAAAGAACCAGCTTTTCCACAAGAACAATTCATTATGCCAGCAGAAACAGATATTTGTAAACTGATAGGCCTTTTACATCTATAGGAATAATACATGAAGAGATGTGTGTCTGGCCTATTAATACCACTGAAAGAACCAAAAACATCTTACCATTATGCATATTCTCCAGCATTGCACAGGTGGAAACTGGGACATGTGTGGTCCAGCAACATCAGAGAATGCTCAAGATGGCAAAAGTTACTAATGAGGAAGAACACACAAGCTGAAGCAGTTTGCTTTCACCTGAGACTATTAGAAAGTGTTATATGATTAATAGTTTATTTTTGGGTTTTGGTTTGAAAGCTCTCCAGAGTTTCATATGTATGACATCCAAAATTAAATATCTTTTCTCTTTCACAAAACCTCTGGCTGTTGTGTGGTTGGCCAGCTGGGAAACATTTAAGATAATTCCAATAATGTTAATATCATTAGGAACATTATTCCTTTGTAAATCTTTGAGAAATCCATTCAGCGCTCCCATACATAGATAGATAGAACAGGAAAGCAGAAAAATAGAAATCCTGAATATTGTAGGTAATCTGTTACTTTTTAACTAGAAGTATATACAGTATATGAAGGAACTCCCTCAAAACAAATTGGATTCTTCTCTTAACCCAATAACCCAAGCGTTCACTAGGACAAAGCTGATTTTTCTTACAACCATGTGGCTGGTGACTGCAGGAATCTTGGAATGTTTTCCCCTCACATATCTCTTTAAACCAGCTTGCCACAGGTCAGCAAGACCTCTGGTTTCTGGAATCTACTTCATTTTTTAAACTGGTGGCCTTTCCCACTACATAGTTATTGTAGTATGAATCCTCTTGAATTGCTAGGGCAACATCCTACTGAATCCTTGGCTTCGTAGTTTGGTAAGCCTCTAGAGGTATCTAGCTAAACATTCTAAATACCCCTCCCTAGGCTGCAACTCCCAGGATTCCACAGGATGTTGCCATGATAGAGTGGATCATAGCATCATTATTGTGTAGGGTGGAAGGAACCCCAAAACCACCAAGAGCAAAAGATAAACAATTAGAATTAAAGAATTCTGAAATCAGAAATAGTGGAACTAACTTGTGCTCCTTCTACATTCAAAAAAACATTCCTGTTAGCATTCCAGTCCACACAATTAAATCACCTTTTTTATTTTAGTAGTATAATTTAAAATCTGAATCTGTGCGTGTGTGCTTGTGTATGAGAGAGAGAGAGAATGAGTGAGTGAGTGAGTGAGTCAGCCAGCCAGCCTGTTGTTGCTTTTGTTAAATAAAACTGGGAGACAGAGATCTTTGCCAATCTATTACAATTGTGAGGACACTGTACAAATGATGGCAATAAAAATTGAGATCTTACGACTAAATGCGATGAATAATGTTGAATATGCAAGATCTTTAAAAATTGCAGCCCAGTTGCTGGAAAACAGATGGTGACCCCGCATCACTGCATTTTATTTGGAATCAAAATTTTGACTCAAGTATTCTCAAGGTAAAAATTCTGTATGTGAAATATTGTTTATGCTTATTAATAAAAATGTACAAAACTTTAGAGGTTCTTTTAAAAAAAATGAAAAGTTCTCCTGTGCTGATTTCTGCTCACTACTGCCTTACTGCACCAAGTGTTCATGTTCAACGAATGACCAGTATTCAGTAGCAGTCGAGCCTGACTTTAGCTGAAAAACAGGGATTGTTAATACCTGTGGAGATACCCACAAGAAAGGAGAAGGGAAGCTGCTCCTAGAAATGTGTGAACTTTAAGGAGGAATTATTTCTTCACTAAAAATGGAAGGTGCCCCATAACCACAAACTGCTGTTTCTAACAAATTTTCAAGGTGGCTTGAAAATTTAAACGGAAGTGTGGTTTGCAAGTCATGATGTATATTCCCCTCACCACAAAAGTTCAGTAGCTATATATGCATTTGTATATCTATAAGAAATAAGAGAAGGAGGCTTAGATGCCATTTCAAACATTCTCTTCTGCTGTCAAGTGGCTCAAATACTGCGATAATTTCATGTTTATATGAGACATTATGGACTAGAGATAGGGCTCAGTGACTACAGCCTCCACTTTGAATGATCTTTTAAGATAGTACAGTACTGGGAAAAAGTGAAAAGTTACATAATGGATTACACCTCCCATCCTCCCCCAGCTTGCATGCCCAGGGAGATGTACCAAAAGAAACTCTTCCAAGCTGAGAAAACTTGCTGCCCATCATGCAGCGATTTCCAGACAAGATGGATGAACAGCCTCACTCAGTGTCAAAAGACCAAAGATGCATGTGACTTAACTTATAGTAGAGGTATAGAGCCTTGTTCATTCCAAACAGCCCCATTTGATCATGGGCAATCTTCTGAGGATGAGATGCCAAGTGGTTTAAGCCAAATGTGAGATCCCACACTCCATTTACACACACCCAATACTATACAACCTATATACACCTATCTCATCCATCTCTCCCTCTACCATCACTTCCACCATACAAGTTAATGGAGGGTTACAGACCGCCAGAAAGTACGCGACGAGCGCGTACTAGGGTTAGGAAGGGGCGGTGCTTCTGCACCCCCTAACCCTAGTACGCGCTCTGCGTGCACAAAATGGCAGCGGCCATTCCACATGGCCACCACCATGATTACGTCATGACCGTGCCGCCTCCACACGAGGTGGTGCGGTTGTGACATATTGAGGCCGCGCCACAGCGCATAATGTGCCTTTTCTCCGGCCCCGGAAGGAGTGCGATTTCCACGTTCCTTCCTCGGAGCATCCAGGAGATGCCTGGTGTGGCAGCTGCAGCTCCCGGACGCTGCAAGCGGCGGTGGCGGGAGAACGCCGCTTCTCGGCGGTATGTAACCTGCCAATGTGACTGATCCTGTTTAGACATGGCTATGTCATTTTGAGTGAATTTATGCATTTTAACATACAGTATTTAGCAAAATTAAGGTTCTCCCCTTCAGATTTCTAGTTTGTTCTTTTTTATATTTTTTTAAATGATAGTAATATGTAGCCCTATATGTGAAGGGCCCAGAAAAGACTATGACTGCAGTAGAAACTTCAGAATATGAATTCAAATAGTTCCCATCTGCCGTGGCTTGACAACACCAAGCCCTTGCAAATACTTTGAATTCCACTAGAAAGGTGAAATGCCGCTAGGCACTTTCTCCTTCTGTTTTATTGTTTAGATTTCTCCCACAAGTGCTTACAATTTCTTCCGTATATGCTGATTAAAAAGTCATTATAAAGTGATATATATCCTTGCAGCTGGAACTTAATTATCAAGATAACCCAATTATTATTTCATTATTTCATTCACCAACTTGTTACATTGTTATAGCAGCGGCAGCAACAGCAGCTTTTGCCACAGGTATTTTTTTTAGGCAGCTCTAGAATATTATCTGACTTGGTTTCTTATGAAGATCTGTAAGTGCAAGCAAAATTAATTAAAAATAAACAGATGCACAGACACACACACACAGACACACAATTACTGTTAGTAAATCCAAGACTTCTTTCACCTAGGGCTGATTAGTGTTATCTTTTGGTTAGCTTTGGCCAAAAAAATTAAAAATAAAGTCAGTTGCTATTTATGATCTAATCAGCAATGAAAACAGATTTCCCCCACTAGACTGTAGGTAATGTAAGCAGAGCACAACTTATTGATGTCGTTGTTATTTGCTGCCAAATCGACTTCATCCTATGGCAATTCAATGAACAAGAGACCTCCAGCTCCAAGGGTCTTGGTCATCAGCTCTTCTGCTCAGGTTTTGCACACTCAAAGCTGTTGTCATGCCCACCCTCAAGAATATCTCCTCCTGGAAAAGAAGCCTGACAGCCAGCTGAGTTCTCCACAAGAGGAATTAGAAGACAGAGTTCCATATCCCCAGAAAAGATGCAAGTTTTGTCTTTTGACCCAAACCCAAACCCTCTCCTACAGGCAAAGTGAGAGGCTACACATGCACAGCTGTGAAATGCACTCTTGAAACAGAGTCGTCCCTCCACATTTGTGGCTTTGACTTTTGTGGATTTGTTATTTGCAGTTTTGATTAATATATTCTCTCTAGGAATCTTTAGTTCTTCCAGGGCAACTCTGCCCAAAGTTGACCATAGAGTTGTGCTGGAGAATCTAGATGTTCCTAGAGAAAACGTTTCTTTAGGCATTTCTAGGTCCTCCAGCATGATTCTATGATCACTTATTGACAGATGTTGACCATAGAGTTACACTGGATGACCTGGAGTTTCCTAGAGAGGTGTTCTCTTAGGTAAAAAGACTCTTGTTTTTTTATTTGCAGTTTTTCCACATTCATGGGGGTCCTTTATCCCAAACCCCACTAAATGTGGAGTGAGCAGTGTATTGTCCGCAAGATGGGTGTGGCTGGGGTCCTTCCTCCATTTGAATTGCTGGAAGCAAGTGTGTTTTACCTCTTGCTCTCCATCAGCTGCTGTGGGTGCTCGACTGGACTGTTTCTTGACTCTGATAATATGCTACTCCTGCTCAGACTATGCTAATCTCTGGCCTCTGATTTTGGACTGTTTGTAACTGGATATTTCTTGTTCCTTTGGCTTTTGAACTTCTGGCAATGCCTACCGGTACAGTGTGAGAACAGGACCGATGTGGAATCCTTGACTGAATCAACCTGCTTATAGTGTGATCCCTGTCAAATATCTTCCACTTTACCAAGCATTATAATCTCTTCCAAGGAATCACATCATCTCAAGATATGTCCAAAGTACACTAACCCCAGTTTAGTTATCTTAGCTTCAAGTGAGAGTTTTACCATCTTGGCTTCCAGTGATTTGTTCTAGGAAGCATATATTTGTATTTTAGTGGTCTGTGTAGAACTCTCTTTCTTTGGAACTTTTCTCCAGTACCAGTATTTTCTTCATATCAGCTTTGTTCAATGTCCAGAATCATACATGGAAATAAGAAATACTATGTCATGGATGATTCTTGCTTAATAATATAGCTTTACATTTGATAATTTTATCTAGTTTCTTTATGGCTACTCTTCCAAATCTAGAGAAATTTGCATCTAGAGAAATTTGTCACACACCATTTTCACAACCTGTCTACAATTTAAGGCAATTTACAATACATAAAGCATGTAACTCCATTGTTAGATATGCCAAATACTGTCTCATAAATTACTTTACATGGATGCAGGGAGCAGATTCACTATAGCCTCATATGGAAATAAATATATCCACTCATTCTTTAGTATTAGCACTAAAATATTTCTTTACTCAACTTCTGCTGTATGATGCCTGAAATCTACATGCTTGTAGATGGGTAAGTAAATGAATGGCCTGAGCCAGTTGAAGGACATAGATTATGCAAGGGATGGTATGCAAATCACCTTGGAGACATGTATAAAAACCAAGCCTTAAAATAAATCTGATCTTATTCAGAACTTACCTGTATTTAATAAGATTTTCAGCAGCTTACTGATAACAAGGGCTAGCTAAAAATACATTGCTGACTGGAGTGAAAAACAAGATGGCAGTCAATTCCCACTTCATATACAAAGGCTGGTTGGAAAGCCAGTTAAATCTTTCTTCAGCACTGATGATGGGAGCACACCTGAAGACAGCATGCTATACTTAGGTGTACAGGACACATTTTTGGAACTTGACTGTTTCTCCTACAGCACTACATCTCCCCAGCATCTATTGCCTGGGGCAAATGTCTGACTTCCTTATGGTAGGCCCAGCCCAATTAATGTTTTGATCTAAATTCCCTTGCCATCCTCACTGTATGTATGATCAAATTAGATACACTGGCCTGATTCAAATACACTACAGTGCACTCTTGCCTTATGAGGGGATCTGTTCTAGACCCCCCCCCCCACGTAAGGCAAATTCCACGTATGATCAAGCTGCATTCATTTGAATGGGATGCACCCCTGCAGTGCACAGTGCAGCGCACACCACAGGCATGCACCCCATTCACCATATTAGGGCTTGCTATCCACGTGAACTCAAATCCATGTATGGCGAGCCTGTGTATGGCGCGGGCGTGCTGTATAACAGTTTTGAGAATGAGCCAAAACAGGCAGAAGGGTGAGAAAGAAAAGTCAGACACTATTTATTGTGCCTTTTCCATATTGTTCCACATTGTCAATTTGTTTCCCACTTTTATAACGAATAAGAGCTCAGACTGCTAATCCTATATTCCTGTAGTTCACATTTGGTTAATATTTTCATTTGACCAGTCATGTGATAACCATTCCTTTTCTTGCCAGAGTAGAAGAAAGAACTATACTTAAAGTAACTTCCTACCTTCTAAGGCCAGGACAGAGTAATCACATGGGCCTGTTACAGACTGCCAAAATAAAGCTGCTTGGGGTCTCTTTGGAGGTATGCTATTTAAATGACGCATGGGTCCTAAGAGTCCGGAGGTTGTGCCGAAGCCACACTCCATTCCTAAGTGGAGTGCAGCTTTGGTGCAGCTTCTGGATTCTTAGGATGCAGGCATCATTTAAACAGCATACCTCCAAAGAGACCTGAAGCAGCTTTATTTTGGCAGTCTGTAACAGGCCATAGTTACTTTTTATCAGTCACACCATACTACACAATTAAGTATTTTATCTTCAATAGCTGGCTCAGTATCTCATCTGAGCAAATTCATCACCAACTTGGATTGCCTTGGATGCTTTCCTGCTTGTTCAACCATTACGTTCATGAACTTTCTCTTGGAAAGAAGCAAAGGGAGTCAGACTATTGGCCTACCTAGCTATCTGGTCAACACTGTGTGCAGCTCTTTAGAGTTTTATGTGGATGTTTTTCTGGTCCTACCTAGAGATGCCAGGCTTACACTGGGAATGTATGTCTGCAGGTGCACAGACATCTTGTTCTCTAAAATTTGCTTGGTGTCTGTTTGGTTTGACAGGGCATTACCTTTGGCACACCATTCAAAACCTATAGCCATAATAAGCATAAGCCCACTGCCTGCAAAACAACCATCCTTTCACTAATTATTTATCTCTACTTTTACACACAAACGTGTTTCTGAAAACAAAAAAGTTTTTCTGCATGACAGTTTTTGTGTCTCTGTGGAAAATGTGCTTTTAATTTCAAAGCTTCTTTTGTCAAATGCTCTTTGTGTGTTTCTGCACTGAACAGTTTCTGAGGCTGTGTGAATACCAGGCACAAAAAGTACAGCTCTTCTCAACTAGATTTGTTGAGTGTTGGGAAACTCTTTTTTCATCCAGGAAACAATGGTAAATAGCACTTTTTCTGATCTGTCTTTTGACTAACCAGGAGCACCTCTGTCTTGTCTAGATTAAGTTTCAGTATTTTTACCTTCATGCTGTCTATTGAAGCCAGAGGCCATGGTGTCTACTAGTGCTGCCTTCTGAAAGTGCCCCTGATGTGTCACCTTGAAAACCTGGGGAGAGAGGAAAGAAACACATTCTTAGCAAAATCAATTGTATTTTTAAAGCCCATCTGTTAAGTTGCCTGTAGTAGAAGCTCACAGGGAGAGTATAAGGAAACCCACAGAAAGGCATAAAAGTTGCAGCAGTTGTGGCAGCAAACAGGGCAGAAAAGTTATTAATGAGGAAGACTAAATAAGCTGGGGAAGATACAGCAGTTTGCTTTTGCCTGACCCTACTGGGAAGGTCAAGACTTCACTCATGCTTCCCTTCCTGCTGGGTTAACTGAGTGCAAATTGTGGGACAATTTTTGCATTCTCTTTCCCCCTCCTTAGGTAGATAGGAAATTCCTGCATGCAAACTCTTTCCCCTCTCTCATTCAAACTAATCATGTGATTTAGGCCACTCTCCCTTTGGGAATAACTGATGTTTTTCTCTCAAGATTTCAACTGAACTGTTGGTCTTCCTCCTCTCTCAACTTTCTTTGGAAAGATGGTGAAATATTTTTTCTTTTTAGCTGTACTATTCACTTGCTGGATTAGGATATAGCTTTTATGTAACGATAGATTAAATCCATTAGTAAACTTTTGTTTTAAACTACATGCTATTTTTGTTTCCTTATTGAAGATTGAAGCCTTAGGAAACTTAAATTACCCTACACAAATGACTTTTGCAGTTTGAACGCAGTTTGCAACAACTAAAGTAAACTGAAGACAAAGAGGGAAAGTGAGAGGAGGAGATAGAAACTGGGCCATTTTAAAAGTGGCTGAAAAAGTGGGGTGACAGAGTAATAATTGGAACTACACCTGCCAAACTGGGATAATGGGAGGGTATGGATTAATATCTGAGCCCTAAAAGGTGTAGTAATCATCATCCCAAGACATGGAGGCAGCACTTGTTGCTTCAGAGGAAATGAATGGGTGTTGCAAGTATGGCTCACTCCACTCAACAAGCAGATTTCAGTTTCAAAATGCCTGGCAACTAAAACCACATGGGCTGTATGGGATCATGACTTTCTGGGGACAGAAATCAGAAGCTTCATTATAAGAGGAGGCTTTTTTTTTTTTTAACCATTCTCCCAGATCGAGTGCCAGCAGTTTTCTTCAAGAAAGGTCATGAAAATTTTCCATATTGTTGTGCTGATGGACTGCATATAACTTTATATGCAACTACAGAAATATTTAGCTGAATATTGATTGAAAGGACCCTTGATGGATGCAGACTGTTTTAGCTTCTTAGTACAAGCAACACAACTTTAATCAATCAACTTGACTGTAGTTTAGAACCAGAGTGGTTCTTTTATTGGTGTATTTCTTTGTATTTATTCCAGTTGAAGCTGGAAAATCACTTCAGCTATACAGTATAACAAGACACACATTGATTCTCTTTGGCCAGCTGCTTTTCCCTCCTAAAAATATGAAGAAGTACACAAACAATGAAAATGATTTTTATTTCTGCCTAATTCATATCACCCTGTACCTGGTGGCTTGATTTTAATTCTGGCTGTGAACAATTTGCAAAGCAATTAATGTAAGTTTCAGTCAGCCAAGTAAACATGCTAACAAATGAAATTTCTGAAGAGTTTAACATGCATTTAAAAAGTAAGCACTGTGCTTTGATTCCTTTTCTCCAATAGGAAAAAGCACATGCGTGTTACATACTCAAACCTACCTATCTGTCTGCAGTTAAGTACACAATCTTATGATTCCTGAAAGACCAGGGCTGAGTGATGCTCCACCATGGGAAACTACATCTACATCTAAAAGGTGGGAGGTTGGTAGGTGAAGGCAGGAGATTGGATTCTTGGTTAGGGGATTCTGGAAGCTGTAGTTGAGAAAGACATTTTCATGCTTGGAATTGTTCCTATGTGTTATTTAGGAATTTAGGAATTATGGTTAAGTATAACCACTGTGGTATAATGGTTTGAGCATTGGAGTATGATTCTGGAGACCAGAGGTCAAATCCCTGCTCAGTCATGGAAATCCACTAGGTGACCATAAGTAAATCACACTGTCTCAGCCTCAGAGGAAGACAAAGGTAAACTCCCTCTGAATAAATTTTGCCACGAAGCCCGCATGATAGGTTCCCCTTAGGATCAAGTAGAAAATGACTTGAAGGCACACAACAACAAGAGTTAAGTAACAAGCAAACTGTTGGACTCACACGCACACAAACGCACATACAACTTCTGACCTTTGATTATTTTTATTTAGAGTCCGTCATCATCATGCCAACACTTTAGAGAAATAAAGCAAAATACCACGCTTTATTAAGTCTCCACAAATGCTGGCTCTTTTCAGCTGTAATGGTTTTAATAATAATAATAATAATAATAATAATAAGTTTTATTTATATACCGCTATTCCAAAGATCATAGCGGTGAACAGCAAGTAAGCTAATTAGCAAGTAAGCTAATATGCCCCCAACAGTCTGGGTACTCATTTTAGTGACCTCGGAAGGATGGAAGCCTGAGTCAAGCTTAGGCCCTTTTGCTGGTCTTGAACTCACAACCTTGTGGTTTTGAGTGAATGGCTGCAGTACAGGCATTTAACCACTGCACCACCAGGGCTCATGTTTTAAAGGAAAACAGATCACAATTCAGTTAACAGACCAATCTAAAAAACTAGTCTCATAAAGGGTTGTAGGAAGCAAATAGGATACTTTCTTTCTCTTTAGAAAGAGGTTAGTTTAGGAAACCTAAGTGAAAGCTTTACTTCTCAGAAAAATTCTAAGTATTTTATGGAGGTAGTATTTGGGCACAGGAATCACTAAAGGCTATATTTGACTTGAATGGTGTTCATAAAGATCTTCGTTATCTACTTCAGGTAAACCTCTTATTTTTAAAGATTTTTCTCTTTTTTTGTATTCCCATTTGAGACTTTCGTCTGCTTGATGTGGCGGCGGCGGCGGCGGCGGAGGAGGAGAGCAGCGCTTTTGGGGCCTTTCCGCCCCCGGACCACCTCCCTCCAAGCAGCGACAGCTGCAGCGGCGGCGCAGCAGCAGAGGGCCTTGCCCAGGGCCTACAAAAGGCCCAGGAACATCGCATGCTGATGCGGCGGCGGCGGCTGCAGAGGAGGAGCGCTGTTTCTTCCCCCGATTACCCCCTGCCCAGGGATTACCATCTCCCCATCCCGGCGCCATACCTCCGGTTGCGGTGGTGGTTCATAGGAGATCCTGACTTAATTGCAGGATTGTCCACAGCCTGCAGTGCTGAGTTGTGGAACCGCACAACTAAACTCCTCTGAGTATAGAGGGATCAGAGGGGTTCTATGCAGACTTTTGTAATCCTCAACAGAGTAGAAGTGGGTTTTTTTGCGACCAGACTCTCACTCTTAGGATCAGGAAGTCATTGAACTTACCCTAACTGCAGCTTTGCTGTCGCGAATTTCGCAATAGGACCATCAGCAACCTTTATGGTGTATAGAAGATAAGGAAATTTTGTTTACAATTTGGTGCTCTTCCCCCAAATAGGGTTCTTGAAGTCACCATAAAAAGGCCTAAGTTCAGATAGATCCGTTGGTTAATTAATACAAGTTCTAGCCTCTATAGTGCAAAGTGAAAGAAACTAGGTCTCAAACCGGATATAAGCTTTGCTTTACTAGATTTGTAAGGTTCTGATGTCTCTCTCTTTTTTTTTTAAAGGTTTTGTGGGTTCTCCGCATGATAATAGGAAAGAAAGGATAATTCAAAGAAGAATATAGTGTATAAGAAGGTGTAAACAACACTAGTTAAAAGAAGGGAGAAGGGAAAAGAAAAACCGTGACTGACCAATTGAAGTATATTTGAAGAGGATATTATTTCTAATAACATATTTCTCTAATTAGGAATGATAAATGGATCCAAAAAAGAAAAACCAAACAGGGAAAATCCAGACTTTACAGCAACAACAACTTCGCAGGCCATCTTTAGAACAGCAGCAGCAGCCTTATGAAAATAATCCCAGTATGTTAGAAGAGATACGTAGAATTACATTAGAGTTAGGGGGAAAAATGTCTTCTTTACAAAAGGAAATGTCTGATTTCAAATCAGATATTCGTAAAGAAATAAGGATAGACTTAAAAGATATAAGAATTTCAGTAGACAAGACTACCTCTGAGATAATTAAAATCAAAGACAAAATTAGTTCAATAGAAGAAAAATATAATGATCATGACAAAAAGCTGGAAGACTTATATAACAAAAATGTCTACTCTTTAAAAACCTCCAGATCTCTTGACCAGATGCAAGTTTCCTTGTGTCTCAAAGCCCCTCTCCCCCGGCTACAACTGAAGAATCTCCGAATGAGAGTTGTTGTTGTTATGTGCCTTCAAGCTCCAAAAAGCTCCCTTGGTTGAATTCTCATATGTTCTTAAAAGCAGTACTTGAAAATCCACACTCTCCTTCATGTCAGCTAGAATCCAACATGGACAGAAGCGCATTATATCCTGATTGACACACAGTTAATTAAGATCAGCTGCAAACCTTGGAAATAGTGATAAAGGACTTCAGATCAGCCCAAATGAATCTTGACAGCTTTGGGTTTGTACCCAGGGTCAGTTTGACCCTGGCTGTAGATTGCTTTGGGAAAATGCTTTCAGTCTATAGAGGACATGTGCAAATATTTCTTTGGCTTTACAGATGGAAATTCTGGAAATTTCATTTTGTTAAACTAGTCTAGTACAAAAGGCACAACCACTGTAAAAGAAATCTAAGATGCACATCAATGCTGTTATCTCTTTTTTTCTTTGTGTGTGATTAAAATAAGAGTATTTAAGAGGGAAGAAGATAAGGACAAAGTTTAACATGTTGAAAAAAGTTTTTTAAAGGAAGACCTCAGTCTTTCTTCATTAATGATGGTTCCAGTATCTTGCGAAAGATGCATACAAGCAGGGTAACTCACAGATGGAGAATCATCAGATATCAATGATTTTTTTTAAAAAAATAGTTTCCTAACATTTTAATTGTATGTTTTAAATTGTTTTTAATGTTATCAATAATTTTGTTTATTTTTAATATTGATCCTTTGTGGGTTTTTAAAAACTGTGACTAGTATCCTGTTCAGAATTTATGAGGTTGTAAACTAGATTAACAATCCTATAACTTTTGGGATTCTTGTTTATGGTTATGATGAACCGATGAACAAAAACCTACCTTTTAAGCCAGGCAGCACTGTTGGGGAGGATTTCCAGTAGATAATGTGCCATTAAGTTCTGCAGTTTATTTCTTAAACACTCAGTTTGTTTTAATTATGACATTTTCTCCCCACTGAGTGCTAATTAGTCAGTAGTCGGGTTTTTAACATTTTGGTACTTTCTCCATTTTGCCACTGCTTGTTCCAGCTTATGCACTTGGATTTGGTTCATTCCTTAATTTGTAAACTGCCTTGAATCCCAGTTTTGAGGGAAAGGTGGCACTATAAATAAAGATGATGATGATGACAATTATAACAATATCAATGACAACAACATCTGTGCCTGTCCATTTGCTACTACTGTATTATCATATGAAGAACAGAGAATCTGAATTTAATATTAGGATTTTACCACTCATACCTGCTGTCCCACCACAATCATGTTGGTTTGATAGCAGAAGCATACTGGATTTGCATCAATCTTTATCACACATTCTCTGGATTAGTAATTTAGTGCTGCTTTGGTGATCCATGTCCATGTGATCTGATTTCCACCTTGCTGCCATAATTCTGCCTGAATCTTGCATGCTGGCCTACCCTGTGCATGTGTGTCCTTTGATACACACACACACACACACACACACACACACACACACACATATTTGGGTGTTATATATGTGATTGTGTATTATTGTATTGTTTTTAATATTTAATAAAGTTTTAAAAAAGATATATATAGAGAGAGAGGGAGGGAGGGAGAGTTTTCTTTGACATGATTTCACAAGTCCTCCTGGGAAGAAGGCTGTCATTTTGTCTTTGGGGCGGGGGACAGAAAAAAGTAAAAAAGTTTTTTTTAAAAAAAATCCTTCTCTGGAATAATGTGGTGAGGGGGATAAGAGAAGACACTGAAACAACATGATTGCCCAATACCAGAACTGCCACACAAGGGAACTTATCACATCTGAGCATCTCAGGACTAAAGCTCTGTTTGGGAGCTTATTGATGGGTTTTCCCTTCAATAACCAGGTACACTCTAACAACGCTTTGAGGAAAAGGCAGCAACAAGACTGAGATGGTGTTGTGAAGTAAGTATTGCTAAAGGTGATTTTAAAAAAAACCTTTAATGGCCATTTAAAAGCCATGTATGATAAAGTTTTTAATCTCCAAGTGTTGCAAGCCCTTGAAGCAGAGGTGGGTAAAGCGTGGTGTTTGGCAGTCCAACACCTCTGGTATATATAATTAAATATCAAAGTCAAAATCATACATGCTACTGAGTTTCCAGTTTCTATGTATGATTATGAAAACTGGATAGTAAAGAGGGCTGATATGAAGAGAATCAACACATTTGAAATGCAGTGTTGGAGGAGAATTCTGTGGATGGCATGGACTGCCAGAAAGACAAAGAAATGTGTCACAGAAAAAAAATGGGCTTGATCACTTACTAGAAGCCAAGAGGCTGTTGTATTTTGGATATGTTATTAGATGATGTGACTGACCAGAAAAGTCTGAAGTGGAAAAAACAAATATGGAAAGCAGTAAAAAAAAAAAAAAAAGGCAAAAAAAAAAAAAAAAAGAGATGCAGCATGTATTACAAGTGGATTGACACAATAAAGAAAGCTCTGGCACTGAGTTTGCAAACTGAGATAAGTAGGACTCTCATTGATATGGTTACCATAAGCTGAAGTTGATTTGATTGCAAAAAATAATAATAACAACCCCTTGCCCAGTTTCCTCTGGATTATTTTTGCCGGGCAAAAATAATAAAACAGTGAATTACCTCTCTTGGAAGTGGCAGTTGACCTTTTAAACAGATTAGACCTTCCAACCTTGCACTGATTAATGTAAAAAATTCATTATTTTTCCCAAACCAGAAGTGGGCTTTCAGATATTTCCCATTTTGTTTTGTTGCCGTGTTGCTATTTAACACTGGAGTTAGGATAGCTTTGTCCCTCCAGATGTTTTGAAATAGAACTCCATAATTCCTCAGTTTTGGCCATGCTGGATGGGAGCAATGGAGGGGTTGAAAATATCCGGAAGCTCAAATATTCCCCACCCCTGGGCTAGAAATTTATGGGAAGCTTGAGACTGAGGACAGCTACTGTAAGAAACAAAAAACAATATTGACCTAGATGGGCAAAATGATCTAAGGTAGCTTCCCATCTTGCTACCCAACTGTGGTAGAAGGGAGTGCTACTCCATGGACCAGTGCCTGTTTTCAAGTCATTAGTTGCTAGTCCTCAGACAGCATCAAGGAAGGAAGGAAGGAAGGAAGGAAGGAAGGAAGGAAGAAAAGAGTCACAGCCAGTCAGCACAAATATGGTATTGGTCCCTGGCACATTAGGGCAATAAAAAATAGCCAGCCTCCTGCATCAGCTAGCCTGAGAAACACTGGTCTAAGGGGTGCTGCTTATGTGATAATCTTTATGAAGGAATAAACATCTTGTGCCAGACTTTAAATGTGATGCAATGCTTTACCCCACAAGGAGATAATCTCTGCACAAAGAGAAAAGTCACATGCGATGTGAAGCAGCTCTAATTAGCTGGAGAGATCAGGTAATTAAATTATGTGTATCCTCAGTTGGTCCCATTAGTTCTTGAATAGAGCAGTTGTTTTTAGTAGATGTATATCTTTTACAAATATTGTTGACAGAAAGGCTGAGGTTTAGAAGCAGGACATAATTGTAGTTAATAAAGATTAAAGAAAAATATACATAAAATTTAAGGATGCAAGGCCTCATTAAATAGCATTCCTAAAGTGTGTACCTCTTTTAAAGTGAATCCTTGCATATATTATGGTTTTTCATATGCAAGGGAGCAGTGGCAGAAAACTGAGTATTAAAACACTCAAAACGTAGGACTAATAACTGACTTCATGAATGTGCTTCTGATTTTCATCCCTCTGGGGCAAGGGTGAGAGTTTTGCAGCCCTCTAGATGTTGTTAGAATATAACTCCCAGCATCTTTTATGCTGGATAGGACTGATAGCAGTTACAAAAACAACATCTGCAGAGCTGCACATTTCCCTTTTCTGATCTAAGGGATAAACTAAAAAAATTGCATACTACACCACCAAAAACATTTTATTTTTTACTCACAAGTAAACAAGTTTTTTGGGGGAGGGGGGATAATCCAGATTCAGCTCATTGTGGATGAGTAGAAGAAGTCTTAACTCCCACCCCTACACCTAAATTTGTCTGCACACCCTCCTCATGTGGGGTAATCTGGGGAATCTTCTATTGGCAACATTAGAGATTTCTCTTCCCTAGTTTTCATATTTGAAGGAACATGAGTGTAACTGCTAGCTTTACATTAACTTAAACCTTCACCTGAGCATTTAGAAATACAGTTTATCCATCCAAAAAACAGGGGCAGACAAAGTTACCAAGGAAATGCAAAAAATGAGATCTAAGTGTAAATTAATTTCCATGATTCACTCTCCAGAATGCTAGAAATTTCAGAAAGGAACATGGGAGAAGAAGTAGAATTCTTATTTGGGAAGCAATGCCCTCATTTGTATCCCTCCATATCTACACAACTCTGTGGTGTCCCTGCAACAGATGACACCTGGTCTGAGGGGCAGGACTTTTGGAGTGGGTGGGACTTTCAGACCTGGACTTCCAGTGGGTTTCCAGAAGTCTGGGGCTGGAAAAACATCTGTGAAGGCCATAGCCGTGCCCCTGCAGGCCACAGCCACACTCCTGTGGGCCTGGGAAAACCTGATGCAGTGGAGCACAGCATGGGGAAGGCTGGCCCAGCCTGGGGAAACACTGGCACAGCCAAAGACAGTGCCAGCACAGGCCTGACCAGTTCTTGCAGGGGTGGAGGTGCCCCTGTGTAGTTCAAAACAATGCCAGCAGGGGGCAGGGAGATGAGTGGGTGTCACCCCCCCATCCTTGGGTGTCACCCTCCTTCTGGGATGTCACCCAGTGCAGTCTGCACCCTGCACCCCCCACCCAAGTGACACTACTGACACTATTTGTGGGAAAACAAATAGCAGCTGATGGGAGTATTCAAACCAGAGGTGGCAAATTATAGCATACAAGCTGCATGCAGCCTCAAGACTATTTTGGTGACCCCTTCCCAGAATCGCCAATCCCTCAAAACTTTTAACCTTCTGTTTAAACCTCCCCAGCTAGTGTGCACTATGCCTGATCTAGCTCAGACCCTCTGCCTCTACCTGCAAATACAAAAGAAAATAACTTTCAGCTTTCTCCCATGCATTCAATAAAGCACAAAACAGGTTATTTTTAGCCCTTTACTGTTCGTGTCTAAGAACTGTGTTTTGTCATTGTTGTTTTCCTCATGGCTCTTGTGCAGGCTTGGCCATTGCATTTAGCTGCCTGATGTATAGAAAACACATCCCCCTTTCCTTTCCAGATAAAAGAGATAAGCAGACTGTGAACTGTCTCTTGCTCACATCATCCCCCACTGCCCCAGAGTTTGGTGTGTGTATATGTACCTTCAAGTCACCTGTTGACTTACGGCAACCACTTGAATTTCATAGGGTTTTCTTAGAAAAGGAATACTCAGTGGTGGTTTTGTCAATTTCTTCCACTGAAATATAGTTTATATAGCCTGGTGTTATTTAGTTGTCTCTTACCCAATTACTAACCTGTACTGACCCTGCTTAGCTTCCAAAGTCAGACAGGATCTGGTGCTTTAGAGTATTTGGCAGAGGAAGGAATATCAACTATCTAAGATATGCAGAAAACATCAGTGACATGAAACAATTACTAAACAAAGGGGTGGCCCGCACCAGCCCCTTTTAGTGCTGGATTGGAGCCAGGACAGCCTTACCGGCAGCCCTGCAGCCCCAATCCGCCGTATTTCAAGGCCTGGAAAAGGGGTGCCCTTGTGCATTAGGTGCCAATGGCACCCCAGATCTAAAGAGGAGAAAGGGGCAACTTCAACAGCCCCTTTCTCCTCTGCATCGTTGGGGCGGCTGTTTGGTTGCCACGCCAACG
Organism: Sceloporus undulatus; assembly: GCF_019175285.1. Classification (NCBI taxonomy): domain Eukaryota; kingdom Metazoa; phylum Chordata; class Lepidosauria; order Squamata; family Phrynosomatidae; genus Sceloporus; species Sceloporus undulatus. Next base: position 293,965,448 of record NC_056523.1, on the reverse strand, counting down.
ATGCAGGGGCCCAAAAGAAGCTCTATCTTGGAGCTTGTTTTGCGCCACCCCCATGCCACCATAAGCGGCCTGAGGCGGTGCGGACATGTGATGCAGTGCATGTGTGATGTCATCATTACGTGCACCATATGGATGGTGCCACGTAACAGTGGCACTCCCACAAGTACTGGGGTTAGGGAGAGTGCGGTTGGTGCGTGCTCCCTAACCCTAGTATTACCAGGAAAATGCTGCTTTATGGCGGTGTGTATCGGCCCAAAGTCAGAGAGGAAAGTGCTAAGGCAGGCTTACTGTTGAACATTAACAACAAAAACAACAACTACAAACATAATTCAGTCTAGACAACAAAGAAACTGAAATAGTCAAGGATTTCCCAATACTTTGGCTCACTAGTTGATCAGAATGGGGACTGCAATCAAGAAATCAGAAGATGACAAGGATTGGGATGAGCAGATATGAAAGAACTAGACAAGATCTTAAAGTGATCACCCCTTAGTGATGCTACTGCTCAGTTTGTCATTGGAATGAACACACAGACACACAAACATGGAGGGCAAAGAGAATTCAAAAATTAAGACAGAAATCTTAGATAAAGTAGCTGTTTTCAGATCAAGGTGAAATGAGGGGATTTTTCTCCCTCACTTAAAAGGACAAGGAACATTTACCTAAGCCTACTTGCTTCTAGCCAGAAGGTGGATGCAGAGCAGAGCAGAGGATGAGCCCTGGCACCACTTCCCTGGAGGGAAGGAGGAAACTAAGGAAATACATAGACCCCTCTCCAAGGAGAGTCTTTGCAAGCTTCAGCTACCAGTCAGCTCATCCAAGTTGCTGCTCTCCTAGCTTGCCTGGAGGAAAGCCCACCAAAACTGGGTAATTTGCTTCTTTATCTACCACTTAGAGATGATCCAGAAAAACTGGAGACTCGGGGCCAAGCCCAAAGATCTAGCAACCTTAGACAAGACCACATTTCTTCTCCCCAGCAGCAAGACTTCCTTTGAGTATTTCTGATCACCTCTCCATCCCTCTCCACTGGCATTGTAGTGTCTCTGGAGCATGAAAATTGCCTCCTGTGGGTAGGGGTAATACAGAGCTGTATGCTGTGTGTGCAGATCACACTCTGATGCAGAACCTCAGTCACAATGTATACAAGTTGTACTTGGAGGGAAATGGGATGGAGAGTGAGAGAAAATTATCCTACTGTTAAAACAAAAGTGCTATTCAACGTATGTGTGTGTTTAGAAGGCCCATTTTTTTTGTATTTGTACCATGCTCCGTGCTCTCAGTAATTTATGGTAGTGTTTCATAATGTCTTTTCGTTTACAGGAAGTTAGAACTTGGCGTGCTCCAGGCTTGAACTTGGCAGACCAGATCTCAGTTTGGAAATAACTCATCATTTGAGCAAAACTGCAAAGCAATCAACTTGGCCAAAACTGAATGGTTACTTAAGAATATGTTTTGTTGGTGTGTACCATTAGGAGACAAATTTAAATGTACACTTATGTAAACCTTTCATTCCAACAACTTTTGTGTGAAATGGTATACAGAGGTGGAAAAGTATTGGGCATGAAATCAAATGTTTATCTATGCACAGGAATACTAAAAATCTGCTTACCAATTCAAAATGGAATAAACTGTATGGCCTTTCATATGATCTCTGGCAGATAAGTCATTTATTTTATAAAAAGCCCAAATCATGCTTTTTTGCTCATGTATCAGTGCTCCTTTCATTGCATGGCTAGTTGTGTTTAAATGTATGGAGAAAGTTATTTGTCATGCAACATGAAAGTTGTACCTTGGTTTCACTACAAACCAGATTATTTTCAAATTTTGATGTCCTTTTCACCATGCAGGGATATGCAATAAATTATACTAATTTACACCATTGTGTAAATGCCAGCTATCACCTAAATGTGGTAACTGACATTCATTTACATCACCAAAGTAGAGAAACAGAGGATAGCTACTGTAAAACATGAACAATAGTCACCCAAATTGCCAGAACTGAAAGTCAGTATCTCCCGGTACAGTATCTGCTCTTTGGGGGGTGGGGGGGTGGGGCATTAACCATGGCTTATGTGGAAGTTGGGCAATTGGCTCTCCAGATGTTGATGGATCAGAACACCCATCAGCCATGACCAGGCATAGCCAGTGGTGAGCAAACATAGAAAAAGGTGTCCAGAAACATCAGCAGTAGCTACTCACCCTAGGTATAAACAAATAGTTGCCTTATACTTGATCTGATTGTTGCTCCATTAACTTTTTCTGATTAGCAGCCACTCTCAGCAGCCCAAACAGAGCCCTGATCCCCAAGTCCTGCCTTCTGTTTAATTGAAAATTCCTGGATGTAAACTCAGGACCTCATGTATGGACAATGCCTTCCCTGTCCCCATGCTGTGGTCTTGTCTCTATGCAAATGCTTAACCACTGATGTCTATATTGTACAGTGCTGCCACATTTTTTAAAGTAAGGGGTTAGGATTGCAACAAAGCAATTCCAGTCAAGAAAAGAAAAACTGAGACTGCATATACTCCATACTAATGGAACTAAGACCATGACAATTACTGTTTGCACAATAAAATGTCTGGGATAATAAATTACCAGAGGCTGGACAGTGGGATTTGGGTTTGTTGAAGCAACCATAATTAACTGCATTGTCCTACTTCTTGGCAGGCTTGAAGTAGTTCCTATATACTGTGCCAAGACAAACTCTAAATAACTGTATTTGTGATTTGGTTGCAACTTGCAAGACAGTAGAGGAAAGAATAAAAGGAATTGTTAGTTTAGAAAAATAGTTATATTCTACTGGAATGACAATCTGGTATTATAGGATACTTTCATGTCATGAGGGCCAAACTACAAATGATGCTAAATGCATCACTCTGAAGCAGGTTAGCCTTTAAAAAAAATGAAAATACAGTGGTACCCCGGGTTACGAAATTAATTCGTTCCGCCGCCGCTTTTGTAACCCGGAATACTTCGCAAGCCGAAAAACCCATTGGCGCTAATGGGGAAAAGCCGCGATTTCGTGTGAAATAGCGCCGAAAAGCACCAAAATTTTTTTCGTAACCCGGAAAAACCTTCGTAACCCGGAACAGTTTTTTTAATTGGATTTTTTTCGTAACCCGGAAATTTCGTAAGGCGGCGCATTCGTATCCCGGGGTACCACTGTAATAGAAGACAGGGGGTTCCTTGCCCCAGTTTTAAAACCCTGTTTTTTTAAGTCCATGTTTACCCCAAGGTAGTTTGACCCAAAGAGTTTGAAGAACTGTACAGTGTCTTATACCCATATCCATTTGGGAAAGGCTCATAATGAAAAATACATGCTTGACATGCAAAGTTGTTGACATCTGCAGGTCAACCTGCAAAAGAATCCTGTCTGAAACCCAGGTGATCAGTGCATTGTAACCAGGGGTGGGAGATGTGAACCTGTGTAACTCCCTGCAGTCCTAGCCAGCTGGGTTAAGAGTTCTGGGAGCTGCAGTGTAACAAAGGCCCTTTCCAGGGCCAGGACATCACGTCCGCGCCACCCCGTTTGGAGGCAGCGCGGTCGTGACGTCGTAATGGTGGCGCCCATGTAGAATGAGCGCTGTCATTTTGTACGTACTGTATATGTACTAGGGTTGCCTGGGGGCATCTCTTTCAGACGCCCCCAACCCTAGTACGTACACAGTACATTCAAAATGGCAGTGCCCATTCTACATCAGTGCCGCCATTATGACGTCACGACCGCGCCACCTCCAAATGGGGTGGCGCGGATGTGACGTCCTGGTGCCCTTTCCGTGGTGCAGGAAGGAGCTCTTAAACGGAGCTCCTTCCTTCATTTGTGTCGCTGGCGCAGCCTTTACATGGCTGTGCCAGCAACACAAAAGAGAAAGGGGCCGAGCAGCCCCTTTCTCTTTTGCTGTCAAGGTGTCCTTGGGGCTTGAAGCCCCAAGGACACCCCCTTTCCAAGCCGCGGGAAGTGGCCTTTTGCCGCTTCCTGTGGCCTGGAAAAGCGACGGATCGGGACCTCAGGGCTGCCGCTGTGGCAGCTGAGGCCCCGATCCGTCGGGGAAAGGGGCGGGTACAGGCCGCCCAAAAAGGGCAGTCTGTAACGTGCCAATATGTGATTGTCTGCATAGTTCCCACCTCCACTGTAGACTAGAATGGACAACCTGGATGTTTTGGACTACAGCTTTTACAATTGGCCATGGTTGCTGGACATAATAGGAGTTATAGTCTAAAACATCTGGACAGTATCAATATCTGGCTACTCCTGGTATGGAAAACGATGAACTAAGACCAATGGTATGAGTCAGTATAAGACAATTTCCCATGTTCCTCCCCATGACAGAACTTATTGGGCCTCAGGTGATAATGTAATATTATGCCTTCTTTATCTTGGATCTCTTCATCGCTAAACAGGGAAGTGCACTCCTTGGTATGTTGAAACATGCATATTTCACATGTCACTAATAAAGTCATGGCTCAACTCTAGTTATGGGGAAAAGTTTTCTGTGTGTGTGTGTTTAAAAGAAATCCATTGCTGTTAGTGCCAACTATATTCACTATGGCTATTGCAGAACACAAACGGCCTCATTAAAGCTGATGATTTCTCCCTCGATGGGAAAAGAATTTCATCTCTATTTTAAAATAGTGTTTATAATCTCTCCCTTTTCACTTAGCCATCACCAATGAGCTAAAACCTCTGAAGATTCTTGGACTGTATGCTGTTGTGAAAATATTTCTCCACCAGTGAAATCTTTAATTTCAAGGGCCAGACACCTGCCATAATGCTTGATATACACCAGGCCATAAAGGAAGATGAGTCTCTGTTCTTTTTTATTTCTGTAGCAAAAGCAGCCCAGCTGTATTACATCAAACACTGTTCCTCTTATAAATTGATCTCTAAAAATAACTTGGAACCAGAACTCTAAGTTGCTACACTTATGTGTGCTTAATCTGGTAATACAAAAATGGTGTGATTTCTCACTCCCTGAACACTCTGGTAATCCTAAATACAGTTTTTGAAAAACTAGTTTCTGTGCCAGAAAGGACTATGAGAAGTTTGCTATGTCTTTGAATCTTGACTTGCTCAGCAACACTCCATCAGCCACATCAGTGGCTTCCTTCCTTCACAAAATTATCAACTTTGGTCAAAATTTGACCTACTCAGTAAAATATGTAACATTATGGCTTGAATCCTATTGTGAGTCCCAATTAGAGTGGACCACTTGAATCAATGGAATTTATTTATGTGCTGATTCACCATTCAACAATTGAGTCAATGGGTCTAGTGAAAAGGAATAGGAATCAGGCCTATGTAAACAATGATAGCAGGATTTATTTGTCTCTTCCATCCCATCTCCCTCCCTCCCATTTCTTTTTCCTATTGCATTAGTTCTATTAAACTGTATATATGCAGGAAACCAGCTTATATAAAGATTAGAAAATAAAAAATTCAAGGGATATTCTAATGACCTGAAAGTAAATGGACATGATTGCCACATCAACTATAGTTGCATAAGATAATTAAAAACAAACAAACTTGAAGGGCCATGTTGGTTTAGACTAAAGCTTATCTTATCCAGCATTCTGTTCATACAACATACACACAATCCACGAGCAGTTGTTGTGTGTCTTCAAGTCATTTTATGGCTTAGGTTGACTCTAGGGCAAACCTATCACATGATTTTCTTGGTGAGATTTGTTCAGCCTTTACCTTCTCTGAGGTTGAGGGTGTGTGATGTATCCAGGAACACCAAATAGGTTTGGTCTCCAGAGTCGTAGTCTCCAACCACTACACCACACTAACTCTCACCATGAGCAGAACATAAGCAAACAATTCATATGGAGGATGCAACTTCTATAGCGACCCCTTCCTTGATTCCACAGCATCTGATATATAGAGCATCATGTTGCAGATACTGCTGCTAGTATGACTACTAGCTATAGAATGTGAATTTGTCCTTTATTTCTATAAAGCCATTGACACCGGAGACCATCACTAAGGGCCGGAACAGATGGCCATAAAGGAGCACCTTGTGGCAACCACATGCCACAGCCCCAATCCAGCTTTTTACACTGGAAAAACACAGGCTTTCCTGCTGCCACCGCATCTTTTCGGGGCTCCTCTGGTGTGCGGTATCTAAAGGCCATGCCATTGTTCACTATCTCTTCCATCAAAGTTCATACCAGTGTACAGGTTCACTCTGAGGAGAAATTTCTCAATCACTACTAGAATGCCACCATTATCATATTTATATGAATTAGACAAGATACCACATCAAAGCCATTCTTTTAATAGAATGCTTGGATTCCTAATTTGCATTTATCTTCATCTAATTATATGTTAGTTTCCCAGTAATATTAGTATATGTATCAAAGCCAGAGGCAAAGTAACTTCTAGTATGGATTGTATTTTGTAGTTTAAAAAACAACAACAGGACAGAGCATGCCAAAGACTGCAAACAAATGTGACAAAATTTTGTTGACTTCTTCAGACGCATGATCTTCAGTTGGTAAGTACGGGTAAAGAGAAAACAATAAGGCCAGATGGAAATAAAATGCAAAGAATAAGGTTAACAACATAAGAGATGGCTATCCTTCCTCTGAAGATGGTTGGGGGGGGGGGGCTGTTGCTGGTACAAGTACCGTTAATAATATGCTCATCTCAAAATAATAAATTAAAATCTATGGTGAGATGAAAACCTGATCTCTCAATTCAGGTTAGTAGTTTTATAATGTAACATCTTGATATAAGTGTGTGTGCTGTTGTTGTATACCTTCAAATTATTTCTGACTTAAGACAACCCTAAGGTGAATATATCATGGGGTCTTCTTGGCAAGATTTGTTCAGAGAGGGTTTAGTTTTGTCTTCCTCACCCAGTGAGTTTCCATGCCCAAGCAGTGATTCATACCTTGGGGTCCAGAATCGTAGGTCCAAAACACACTGCCAAAATAATCCAGTTAGATTATTGCCCTGGTTCAGTGCTAGGGAATCGTGGGAATTGTAGTTGATTGTGGCATCAGAGCTCTCTGGCAGAAAAGGGTCAATATTTCACAAAGCAACAGTTCCCAGAATTCCCTAGCATTGAGCCACAGCAGGGTAGTTAAGACGGTCTCAAACTGGATTATTTCTACAGTGTTTTGGACCATAGTCCAATGCTCAAACCACTGCACTGTCTCTTTTATGTGTGTGTATGTATCTTCAAGTCACCTGTTGACTTATGGTGTCCCCAAGAGTTTCATAGCATTGTCATAGCAAGGAATAAAAGCAGCCCTCCATATCCACAGATGTTTGTATCCATGGATTCAAGCAACCATGTCTTGAAAATATTTTTAAAAATACATAATTTCCAAAAAGCAAATCTTGATTTTGCCATTTTCAACAAGGGGGATGATTTCACTATGCCATTGTATTTAATGGAGCTTGAGCAGTCATGGATTTTTGAATCCATGGGAGGTCCTGGAACCAAACTGCAGTGGGTACCAAGGGGCCACTGTACACAAAGGTGATTTTCCCAGTGCCTTCCTTTCCTGATATAATATACTGAAGCCTTAATGTAGGTGTCAAAAGCTGTATCTTTTGCAGCCTGCCAGCTTAAAAAATTGGCCTGCTTGGGTCACATTCTTTGTGAACATTTAAACCTTGAAGATAGAACTTCATGCATCTGACAAAGTGGTCAACCCAAGAGCTATTGGGGTGGAGGAGGTATGAGAGATTACCCCTGAAATTGCCAAAGTGAAAACTGGAAGCATCTCCCTTTAAATAGCTGTATAGAAAAGGGAGTTTCTGTGCTGTTTGTTACCTAGTTGTTATATAAGCAACACCTGCTGAAATATGCTCTTCTACAGAGACATTAAATGGACTAGGGGTGTCTCCAGGTTTCCCTGTGGCAACTCCAATTGCCCTCCAAATAAAATAAAAAATCCACCCCATAATGAAATGTTCCTTCTCTCCTCAAATTTCTGCCATTGCTGTAATTTATATATTTAGTTAAGGTTTCCGAAATACAGTTTAGGCATCCAAAACAGGGGAGGGGAGCAACGTGCAAGTTGACCCAGGAAAAGTGAACACAGAAAATGTAAGAGTTCTGGGTGTCAACAATTTTCATAGTCTTTACAATGCAAGATTCGAGGACTGAAATAAAATTTCATTGGGGGAATTCTTGTTTGAAAAATAGTATCTTCATTTTGCCCCCATGAGTCTACCTACATTTATGTTGTAATACATTTGTTACATCTCACTGTGTCCACTTGCTGTCAAAAGTCTCTTAAGATCTAACAGAGGATTTCTTTTACAGGAATGAGGGGAGGCAATTTCTCTCCCATTTCTTTCTGCAGCCCTCTCCAAATCTCTTTGAGAAAGTTGGGGGATTATATGAAACAGTCTGGGAGATGGCTGGAGTGTGAAGATGCAAAAGAAAGGTATAATTTACAGAAATCACATCCTTTATCTTTGCATTCAAAGAAGCCTCTATTACAGAGAAAGGCAAGCTGCAAGGAGCATGAGGGCTAAATTTCTACCCTCAGCATCCTCCAGGAACTGAACCACCCACCCAAATCCCTTCCCAGGGGGAAATAAACCAAGACAAGGAAACAGCTGGAACAGCATGCTCTGCAACAGCCCTCCTTAATTTTCGGTTGTACCAGTTTTTTCAGTTGCTTTTAAAATGTCCCATTTTCTCTCTCCTCCTCCCACTTTTGTCTTTTGTCCTTAGCTCACCTCAACTGCTGCAAAGTGAGTTCAAAGTGTAAAAGCAGTTTGCATTTGGTTAACTTCAATAAATTGCTGCTACCTCTTCTAGATTGCATGTTTTTCCTCATTATTATTATTATTATTATTTGCCATCTTGACCACATCCTAAAGTTGCTTGGGCACATGTGTGTGTTAGGAAATGACATGTATGTGACCACAAGATAGAGCTGTAGTGGAACCTATTACAGTTCCAGTGGCAGTTGACAGTTGACACTTGCATTATGGAATGTTGATGCTGTCAGTCCTTCTGAGAGAGTGTGTCAGTTATGACAGTTGATGTTAGAGTAACTGCCTCTCTGTTTTGTTGTTATGGTTGTTTGGTTGGCAAAGTAACTTATTTATTAAAGCACTCGTGTAGAGTGAAGGCTTGAAGTGCTCTTGTCATTATTTCTCAAGCTGGGAGCTAAAGGCCTTTTGCAGTGGTGAAGGAATATTTTTCTTCTTGGCCTGAATACCTTTGCAGACATCTCTTCAGATTCCTTCTCCCTACCATCCTGTCGACGTGGTTCAACTCTGTAGGTGATTGTGGTGGACACAGCGTGTCTTTCTACACCCTAACAGTGTGCTGGTTTGCATCTGTGAACTATGGGAGGGTATGGAAGAAAGAAGAAAAATTACAGCTCCCAGAGGCTTCTGGGAACAGAAACTTCTTGTTTTGTTTTCCATCTTGTGAGCTTCACCTCCTTTCTACCAAATCAAAATGTCTTCCACCAGTAGAGGGATGAAACTGGGTGCAACCTTTGTCTTGTGAACCCATTTGGGTCCCTTTTTGGGAGAAAAGCGGCATAAAAATGAAATAAATGAAATGAAATTAGCCTTATTACTTTAAAAGGATAATAAGACATTATTGGTTTTGCTATAAAGTAGCATAGTTATGAACCTGGAAATTATTATTTTGAAAATAGTAGCTATAGGCTAAGACTCTGCCGAAGCAGTTTCTGAGAGGGATTTGTTAATCACAATATCACAGTGAGACATACAATGTGTGTAATTAAACAACAACAATAACAACCACTGAGTTCTTGGTAGCTAGGTAGATAAGGAAATGAATAAAGTTAAAGAAATAAATTACCGCTGGTTGACTGGATAGTGATGGTATACAATTGAAACTCTTGGTGTAATACTGACTGAAAAAAGTTAACAGCTAGAGGAGTCCCATCCCACAGGGACCTGTTAATGACAACCTTTGCACTGGTTTAAAATCTAAAGAAGATAGAGTTTGATTTATTTAATGAAGAGGGTGCATGATATGTTTATTAGCACTGTTAGTCAAGGTGCTACCAGAATTAATGTCATTTTTCAAATGGTGGAAAATGTCAGTTTGTAGGCCATTAGGTGTGTGTGTGTGTGTGTGTGTGTGTGTGTGTGTGTTCATATTCCTTCAAGTTGATCATTAACTTAAGGTGACACCATACATTTCACAGAATTTTCATAAGCAAAAAATACTTGAAGGTAGTTTTGCTAGTTCCTTTCTCTGAAATATAGCCTACAGCACCTGGTATTCATTGGTGATCTCCCATCCAAGTATGAGCTAAGGCTGTTTTTTATTTCCAACAAGGTAGCCATGTTTGTCTGTTGTAGCAAAAGGAAAGAGTCTTGTAGTTCCTTCAAGATTAATAGCTTTTACTGGACACGCACAAACTTTTCTAGATTTGTGGTGGTTGTTCATCCATGTAAAGCACAGAGATTGTTGCAGGATGGTAAAGTTCCTCAAAATTCACCTGCAGCTAGTGGTTTTCCTACAGGTTTCACCATACCTGATCTTTTGACAGACAGTGGACATTCCCTGCTTGTTTGACACATGTAAATAATTATAGAAGTTTTAATCATATGATTGAAATTCCTCCACATCCCCAGCTAAGAATTCCACCCCGCCTTAAGTATTTCATTTGTCTATATTTTGAGGTAATCACTCTAAGAGGGTAAGGCCATGGGAATTGTACACGGGCCCATCTTCTGAGATGATCAGGCACACATGAGATTTGCTATATGCCAACTTCCCTCAGGGCCTTTCCATCTGTTCTCTCTGATGTTGCTGATGAGAATGCAGATTTACATAACTGTTCTGGATGGGAACAGATGAGCCTTAAGACAGCTTGGGAGATTTGCACTGCAAAAGCTGCAGGCTGGCACAGATTTGTTGCCTGCTCCCAATCCCATGGTGGGTTTCATTTGTCACTGCCGATTCATTTTTTTCTTGTTCATTCCATTTAAAGTGCAAACTTAATATGTACTGTGAAACAGCTTGAGTTCAGTAGTTATGCTGCTAAGAAGGAAAGAAAGCAATGTTGAATGTTTGTATATATTTGTGTCACAAGACAGATCTCTAAGAACCTACTTATTGGCTTTATATCTCATCTATTTTCCACAAACATGGGATTCAAGGTGGCTAATGATAAAATCAAATAAACCAAGATCCATTAAAAGAAAGAAGATAAAATAGATGAATTAAAATGACAATTTTTAAATTTTAAAACAAATTTTGAAAATAGCAATGGAGAGAACAAGCCTACCCCCAGCCAGGTAAAAAGTCCCTCCTGCAGCAAACCAGGTCAACTAGAGAGGCCCTACTTGAATGAAAAGGTTTTCACTTCCACTTAGCCTTCACAGGATCAGAAGGGGACAGTGCAGAGCAAGCAATAAATCAGATCAGAATGCTTATTTATTGTATGTATTTTGTGATACATTTTATGAATACAACTAAAACTACAATACATCATTGCACACAAACACGTGTCTTATCAGAGACAACCACTATCAATCCATATAGCAGCTGGATATATTTCAGCCACTTTGGTCTTCATTTGCAGCTCATATATATCCAGTTAAAGTTTACATTTAGGAGGCACCTGAGAATTCTCTAGGCAATGGAGAGGGCCTAATTTGGTTCAAGGATCTCTGGGGAGCCATGAGGATGCATTCAGAGATCTTTCTGGACAGAAATAGCTGTTCATTTTGCCAGAGATTACAGGTGTTCTGCTTCTTTTATGGTAGAATTACTGTTAGAATGTGCTAGTCAGCAGTTCTAGTGATAAATCTTGAAGTTCAGGCAGTCACTATGACAGTCCCCATAGTCAGGATCCAAAGGAGAGTACAAAAATGCAGGCAGCTGTGTTGATTCATATTTATCTAGGTGTACCTGGGTATGTCTGTTTACACACATACCAAACAGCAGCGCTATTTAATAAAATATTTAGCAATTGTGAATGAGTGGACAGTCATAGAACAGTGAGCTGTGGTCAGCATGTTAGGCTTCATCTGGAAAGCCATGCCCCAAAACTGTATGACAAAGGGAAAGAGAGAAACACAGCTTGTTCCCAAACAGTGTGAGACCACAAGCTCCAGATTATGTAGCAGTGGCAGCACTAGGGTTAGTGTCACCCACTGAGGTAACTCATGTTATCACTCCCTTAGACCTCCTTTGGGATGGGGCAGTGCAGATGGGGAGGATGGTCTTACCCCATGGAACCCAGCATTCTTCCATTGCCAACCCCCTTAAGCTGAGACAGCAAAGACAGGATACTACCCAGAACAAGAATAGTTTTTAATGACAAAATATCTCCACCCTCAAGGTAGCAAACACCCCCCTCTGAGGTCAATGGTGGAGCCAAATAGATCAGGAGGAGGCTGCAAGACGGAACATAAAGGTGCAAACTGCAGGAAAAGAGATTCCACCTCAACATTAGGAGGAACTTCCTGACAGTAAGGGCTGTTCGACAGTGGAACAAACTCCCCTGGAGTGTAGTGGAATCTCCTTCCTTGGAGGTCTTCAAGCAGAGGCTGGATGGCCATCTGTCGGGGATGCTTTGATTGTGATTTCCTGCATGGCAGGGGGTTGGACTCGATGGCCCTTGTGGTCTCTTGCAACTCTATGATTCTATGATTCTAGGTCTGCAGCTTCACCCCATCCTCATCCCCTCCCCCAAAGGAGAGTGACATGCCAAGAAGAGTCTCCCCTTTCTATCTGAGGGAGGGGCCTTGGAACACCTCACTGCCATCTGGTGTTACCCCCTCTGATGCCTTCTACACCCCCTAGTGTAGTGACATCATTGTTTTATAGGTGTTTTCTTTCCCAGCATCAGGGAGAAACAATTTGGCTGGAATCCTATTACTTTATCCCAGCTAGAGTAGACCTTGTTGAATGGTCAGTCAACATATAGGTAAATTCTATTGATGCAGTGGATTTATTCTATTTAAGACTATCAACTAGATTCGGGGTTTTATCTCAAGGTAAACAAACTAGCTTTAGCAAATTTCATTTTCACCAAGAGTAGCTCTTTTGTAAAGCTAATGGGCCTTAACAGCCTGCAGCTCAGACTACAATAAAGCTGTCTCACAATAATATGCTATTGCTAAGAAAATCCATCACTGCCTTCCTGCCAGTGGTTGAACAAAGATGAACAAAGATGCTTGATAGGTGGCAGAAAACACCATCATCCCTGTGAATCCAAAAGTGCTGTTGCTTCAACCTTATGAATGCTTATGTAAATTAATGGATCAGTTACATCACTGGTACTTGATAGATGCCTTTGTGGCAACTCATGCAATATTTGATAATAAGAGGCAAGGGGACCAGAATTTCCAAAAAATTACAATTACAATGCAGAGAAACTAATATTACCCAGGAGCTAACAGTGTTCAGACCGAGACAGGATATTCCATTTGTTCCATTTCAACAAAGTCATTGCCACCCTACAAATCAAGGATATTTGACAAGAGGGTGGAAGTAGGAAACTCTGCTTTTCATTCCCTGACCTCTTGTTAGTGGAATGCGAAATACTGATTTTGATTTCCATAGTTATATGCCAGTGCAGCCAGGGACAAAGTTCAGCCAACGGAGACTGGCAAAATATGCCAGCACACTCTCTGGCATGAGACTCTAGTTCAGCTTTGTTTATTCCAGTGTTTTCATCCAATATCCAAGCAGAACCCCAGAGAGTTTTTCCCCCAGTTCAATTTATTTTATTTTATTTTCCGCTAGTTCCTTTCATGTGTGAGTTCATTCCAGCATTTGAGGAAAAGGGTTCAGGCCAAGCCCAAAAGAGGTTCATGTCAAATTTTATGCAAGTAAAATAGGTCAGCAGCATTCTTAGTGTTGGTTGGGGAGGAATCTTAGATAAAAGTGTGATTCACTCTGGAGAAACTGCCTGGGATGAAATTTGCCTCCTTGCCTTGCATGGTTGGAATAAGGGGGGGAGGGTGTTCCCCCAATAAAATTTTCCTTAAGGTAACAAAGCCTCAGAGTGAGAAGTTCCCTTGTACAAAATCTTTTTATGTGGATTCCAGTCTATCCATCTGGAATGTGGTCTTCATTCTGCCTTCTACTTTGCTAATCATTATTATATTTTTGGGAATCAGGAACCTCTCTCTCTTCTTTTCCTGTTATTTCTGCCTCTGGTACCAAATTTTTGTTACCTGAGGTATACGTCTACAGTTTAGGCAGCCAACAAGATCAAGGAATGCCAACACAGCAAATAGAAGAGGTGTAGGTATGAAGGGTTTTCAATGCCTCATTCTCTGTAATACTAGAAATGCAAGGACTGAAGGAATATTCCATGGGGAGGGCAGAATTACTAGGGGAGGATACCTCCATTTAATACACCTGAACCCAAACCACATTGTTTGTTTATAGAAGGAAAATATTGGGAGATACATTTGTGGATTGTTGATTGAGAGCATGTCTATATTGGTCAACTAAACTGGTTTCCCCACTCCGCCCCACTGTCTACATGATGCCCAGCCAAATCCCTGATTCAAGTGCAAACTGTCTTCATGATGCAAGGCCAGTTCTGCACCAAATCAGTCTTATCCTAGCCTAAAACAGTTTTAAAAAATTCTCACTTTCTGCACTGGATAATCTGGTGTATTTAGTTGTGACACTGAGCAGCTGTTTACACATGTATCCCATTATGTCCAGTGCCACTGTCTCTAGTGTGATTCACTCCCTCAGTCACAAAGAGGTGCTCAGCCATGCAATTGATGCTGAGCACCTCATTTCTGACCTCAGAGGGAGCAACTAGCATAAACAGCAGGGGCACTTGGTGGCACAACAGGATGCATGTGTAGACAGCCACCTTGCATCACTATGGAGTGCAGAGGTAATGGAGGCCAGAATACTCTGGGAACAGCCTGCAGTATTCTGGTGGGTATAGACAAGCCCAAGGATTTGTTTAGGAAAACTTGGATAACAGAATATCATACCACTGCTCTTTTGGGCTTCATCTGGAAAATTATACTGCAACCTCTCTTCATTATGGATTCAGTAGCAATAAACAATGGCACCACAGCTGCTTCTATACCAAGTAGCAACCAGATGGATGGCTGGTTTTAATTCAACCAGGAAGCTACCTTTGGCTGAAAAAGGGGAAAAGCTCTAGAACCAACTACTAGCTCTTGGAAATGTAAATCTATGTTCATTTCTTACAGGCATACGTCGTTAATAAAGCAGGAAAGGTTCCAGACCACCAACGTATAGTGAATATCACCATAAAACAAATAACAGCCTTTTTTTTCATTTGCCAGTGCATATAAAACCCTGAAACTATATTTACATGATCATTTGTTAAATGTGCCATAGGATTAGGCCTAAAAATACAAAGGATTAAAACTAGTACAGCTTAAAAATATAGAAATATATATATATTTTTAAAAAATATAAGAACATTATTTACAAACTGAAGAGTTAAGCCTTTTAAAATTATTTAAAAGACAAATTTGAAAAAAGAAGAAAGGAAACCAACAAACCAGTATACCATTAAAAGGTCATCACAGACAATTTCTAAAAGCTTCACAGAATAGAAAAAAAAAACATTTGGTGGTGGAAGAAGAGATATAAGAGAAGCATCCTGGCTAGGCTTGCCAACTCAGTGTTATCCCAAGTCCTGAGCTTTAGGAGTCCAAACCTAAGACCTAGGAATGACCTCTGGTGATATCTTTAAGCGTTGTGCAATGAGCACCAACCACAGTTGCTTGCAGCTTATTATTCAAACGATAGACAAACATACAAACACACAGAGGGCAAGAGACATAATGTATATACTTGTTTGGAAATAGACCAGACTTTAGCTAAGTTTTGTCTTAAAAGTCTTAGTTAAAGTCTGGTCTATTACCAGATGAGAGGATTATTCCCACTCACGTAAGAGATTGTCATACTTGCATCCATAACGTTCTGATCACATCCCAGAAACACTCTGTAAACTAATGATATGGGAACAGGTGCTACCGCATTTGACTCGTAATAGCGCAATGTTAACGTGATGAGAATGAATACTATCACATATCCTTTACTGTTCTAGCGGTAATGATGCTCAGGTTGTTTGTAATATGTCCCTTTTTTGGGCATGCGTACTGTTGCTATGAGGTTCGTAGTACTGAAAAAAAAACAAAAAACAAAAAACCACCATGTTTTGGACACAAGCATGCATTGTTTTTTCTTGTTAACATAGCACAATAATTGCTATATATATTTTTTAAAATTAAATCAATGGGGAAAAAATAAAATTACTTGTGTCACCCTCCTTGTGTAACCACCGGAAGAAGAGTTGGGTTTGGAAATGTTCTGGGATGGGCAGGGAGGAGGTAGTCCTGACCAATCAGAACACAAGGATGGATTGAGACCGATAGGATTATAGCACACACATCACCTGGAATGACCCAAAGAAATCATGTAAGCTATGAATGAAATTTTCCTATTTTTGACTATGGATGGAAGAAGGCCGGACTGGGTGCAGGTTGAGTACTGAATGAGAATGGGCCTGTGAAATAACATTTGTTCTGTTCAGATAACATCCCGTGCCCAGCCCTTTAGGAAAATGCTGTGTGATAATCTCTTTACTTGGGGAAGTAGGGCAAAGAACATTAGATCTAGCCTCTATACTTCTAGTGAGAAGGTGGATGCAGAGAAGAATAGAAGGTGAGTCCTGCCACTGCAACAACCGGAGAGTCTTTGCAAGATGCAGCAACAAATCAATGGACCATTGCAAATTGTAACAAGCTGCTGTTCTACTAGCTCAGCTGGAGATTTGAACCCTTTCTTCTCACCTAGAGCTGTGCACATATAAGGGAGGCTGAGCACACACATCCCACCAACATGACCTATGAAAACTGGATACTCAGGGCCTGGGCCTAAGATTTGGTAACTATAATCTTAGCCTCCCTAAAGAGGGAGCCCCAAAGTCTGGAGGCAGTCAGAGAGAAGGCCCTTGTTTCCACCAAATGCACCTGGGACAACGGGACAAAGAAGAACCTCTCCCAATGATCTAAGAGCATGAACAGTCTCATATGTTAACTGGGATACCCCACATACTGCACATTTATCTTCTATGTTTAAATAAATCCCTGTTTTCTAAGCTTGAGCCCTTATAACAGATAATGTTATGACCACTAGCTCACCTTAAAGTTTGTTGAGCTAGGAAATGCAAGGTCCTCCAAACACTCAAGGAAAGTGTGGTAGACATGCAAAAATTACTATTATTGTGGGTTTTGGCAAGCAGTCCTGCAGCACACAAGGGAGGCCACTGCATGCAGAATCATCTGGCTTCATGCAAACTCCTTGCTGTTCTTAAACAATCCTGCATAACTTCTAGCATCCCTGGAGAAGCCTGAGATTCTGGAGAGGGGGTCTGAAGTCATTTCCTCTGGTCTGATTCCAGAGACACAACTAGAGTGGAAAATTATCTTTGATCAAAGAATGAGAGATAATTACTGTATATAAATATGTTGGTGGCAATTCTATAAATACCCAAAAGTTTCAAAGCAAGGCTGCTGGTGAAAAAAAAAAGCACCTAGGGAAAAAAGAGAATTAAGATAAACCAGTAATAAAACCAGCATGTTGATTTGAGAAAGAGTTTGTTTTCCTCTGTTTCTTCCCTCAGCCCACCATTGCTCCTCTTTAGTTGCTATCAGAGTCATCCAGGCATGATGTGCCCTTAGGAAAAGGTATTGCCAGCTGAAGAAGAGTTGGAAAATTTCACTAACAGGTTTTTTGATGGGCCTCTTTCAACTGAAGCTATTGATTTACTGATAAGTACCCATGCTAATGCAATCTCACAGCTGGCTTAATCCAGCATCCTAATTAATTAACTTGGGAACCTGCTAATCAGTTAACATTTCCGACATGTTTCTCCTTGTTTGTTACAGTGCAGATGGATCCATCTGGATTTTGGTGCTTGTCATTGTTTTCAGTCTTTTCCTCACCTGACTCAACACCATTAGATACACAGTTTCAACTGAATCATCTCTTTACTCAGACATTGTGGTTTTTAATCCCTTCTTCTGTTTTTCACTTAAAAGAATATCTTAGAAAACTCAGATGCTTGGACAGCAAAGGGTTGTAAGACCTCAGGACCTTTCTATGGAGACTAGTCCATTGGCTTTAAAGTGCTTTATCCCTGATGGGACAAAGGTGCATTTAATTTTCAAAATTAAATTTCACATTGCTTTAAAGCCAATGTGCTAATCACCTATGACTCATCTCCTTCCCTGCCAGTTGTTATGGCACTGGGGCTCACCCTCCAGTCTGCTTTGCATTGACCTTCTGTCTAGGAGCAAATCAGCTAGATTAAATGTTCCTTATCTCATCTGGGAACAGACCCTTTGGTTAAGATTTCTGTCTTAATTTCTAGTCAGAAAAATATGGGGGGTGTGTGTGTGTTTGAAGGTCATGCTGTAACTATGGTTGGTACTAAGAATGCTTAAGGACATCACCAGAGTGGTCCTTATGTCTCAAGTTTTGGCCTGGAAACATCAGGGCCTGAGATATATCTTTTGATATATCCTTTTTGTGATATATATATATATATATATATATATATATATATATATATATTTTTATTGTGTGTATGTTTAAATCCGTGGATAAATAATCTGTAGATTTTGGTTTGGTGACCAAGTAACAAGCAACAGTTGTTGAAATTCCCTTTTCTACCCAAGCCCATTAAAGGTAGAGGAGCCTTCTCTTGTTTTCATTCCAACAGCTCTAATTGAGAGCCTGGAAAACATTTTGAATACAAAATCTCTTAGTAAGCATAGCCATTGAGCATTGGTAGTACAAAAAAGTAGCTTTCCCTCTTCATCCAGCAGAAGCCAGTAGGTTCCTCTCACTGACATAGAGATGCATTTCTGGGCATCAACGTTTTTACTATGTACTCCACATCAATGGAGTGGTGGTCCATGGATCAGTGCTGGTCTGTAAACTGTTAGCTCTGTTCTGTGGAGAGTTTCCAGGAAAGAAAGGATCAGTTGTTGTCCGTGTGCACAAATAGGATGTTGGTCCTATTTGGGTATAAAATCCTGCTGGTCTCTCACATCAAATAGTTAAAAAGGCACTGCTCCATATAAATGAAAACCATGACATGGTAGAGGTCAGAACTATAAAGAATGCCTCTTAGGCGTGTTACAGACGCACCAAAGGGGTGTGCTAGGGTTAGGAAGGGGCATGGTAGGGTTGAGAAGGGGCGTCACTTCCTGACACCCCTCAACCCTAGTACTGACCGAGTCCGTACAAAATGGCGGTGCCCGTCCACATGGGGGCCGCTATTTTGACGTCGCGGACGCATAGCGTCCTGACGTCGCACAGCGGAAGTGATGCCGTGGGTGCGACTAGTGCCTTGCGGCGCCACTTCCGGGGCCCAGAAAGAAGCGCCATTTTGGTGCTTCTTTCTGGCTGTGCCCAGGAACCATGCGGTTTGGCCGCTGCAGTTCTCAGATGCAGTAACCGGCGGCGGCAGCAGACCGCCCGTTTTGGGCGGTCTGTAACGCGCCTTATACACTTGGTGGAGCTTTAAATAAATATACAGTGTGAGCACCTCTGAGTGTGTGTGTGGCAAAAAGCCCTTGCATACCCTCCAACATCTTGCAGGTGCACACCAGGACACATGAGGCCAAGCAATATCAAAATGTGGTCAAGACTGCAAATGAGGAAGAATATAAAAACTTAGGTGCTGCTGCAGCATTTTGCTTTTGCCTGAATCTACTGGGAAAGGCCAGATTCCATCCTCTCCTCTCCTTCCTGCTGAATTCACTGACTGCAAACTACTTTTGTACTTAAAACTCAGTTTATAGCAATGGAGGTATAGAATCATAGAGTTGGAAGATACCACAAGGGCCATCCAATCCAACCCCCTGCCATGCAGGAAATCTAAATCAAAGCATCCCCATTGACAGATGACCATCCAGCCTCTGTTTAAAAATCTCAAAGGAAGGAGACTCCACTACACTCCGAGGGAGTAAGCTAAGGATATGTGGGAGGAGGAGAATGAAACTGTGATATTTTAAAAGCAGCTGAAAACGTAGATGAACAGAAGAATAATTGGCTCTGTCTCTTGCCAAATCAGGACAGTTGAGGGCACATCTGTGCTTCTCACTCCAACATGCATTCACTGAACATGTAGAGGCTGAATGTTGTTGATTGGATGGGTCTGTTGTCTCTCTACATCAGTATACCAAAAAGAACAAGAATAAGAAAGGTCTGGAAACCATGCCCTATGAGGAACGACTCAGGGAGCTGGGGATGTTTAGCCTGGAGAAGAGAAGGTTAAGAGGTGATATGATAGCCCTATTTAAATATTTGAAAGGATGTCATATTGAGGAGGGAGCAAGCTTGTTTTCTGCTGCTCCAGAGTACAGGACCTGGAACAATGGATGCAAGCTCCAGGAAAAGAGATTCCACCTCAACATTAGGAAGAACTTCCTGACAGTAAGGGCTGTTCGACAGTGGAACACACTCTCTCGAAGTGTAGTGGACTGGATGGCCCTTGCGGTCTCTTCCAATTCTACAATTCTATGATTCTATGATTCTAAGAAAGGGTTTCCCCCATCCAGATCAATGGCAGACACACAGAAGTGGTTCTCTTTTTTATTTAATTTTATCCTACCCCCTTATTTTTATCATAGACCCCAGGAGGATTCTGATCTAGGTAGTGATTAGGCATACATTCCATCTCATGGCAGCAACAGCATGAGGCTTCGGGCCATACTCATACTTTGTGATATCTTTTCCCTTTGAGAATGTTTAAACAGGGTGGATAATGTTGTTGTTAGCTGCCCTTGAGTCAACCTTGACTCATGGAGACCCTGTGAATGAAACATCTCTAAGTCCTTCTATCCTCCTACTTAGGAGAGTATATGTTCCATCTTCTGCTTTGCCTGGAGTATGAGAGCTATTTCTTCTTCTGCTTCACCATCAACAACTTGAACTGCCATGCTCCCTTCAGAGAAGCATGCTCCTGCCCTTTCAAGGACAGTAAAAGGAAATATCTGTTGTGTGTCTGGAATCTCTGAGGAGCTAGGGGCAGGGATTCTACTCTTGCAAAATATACTTTCTGGATATCCATGACTGACTGGTGTGTCTCATTTTAGAAACAGGCCACCAGTTGGATTAATCAGCTGCATTTGTGTTGCCAAAGTAGATCTAAACTGGAATCCTCACTGTGCTTACTCTAAGAGTAAAACAGAGGAAAGCCATAGCTGCTAGCTAGGTTTTTGAAGCAATATCTACTTTGACTCTGAGTAACAAAGGTCCCATACAGACAGGCCAAAATAAAGCAGCTTCAGGTCACTTTGGAGGTATGCTGTTTAAATGATGCATGTGTCCTAAGAGTCTGGAAGCCGCACCAAAGCCACGATTCAGTCCTAAGGACTGGAGCACAGTTTTGGTGCAGCTTTTGGACTCTTAGTATGCATGCATAATTTAAACAGCATACCTCCAAAGTGACCTGAAGCAGCTTTATTTTGGCCTGTCTGTACAGGGCCAAAGTTTTTGAAGATGAAGTTTGTGCTCCGGAGTTGTTTTGGCTCTTATGTTCAGTGAGTGAAAACTTTTGCTAATTGTGCATGATCCCTATGGGAAATAACTACTGAGTCAAGTGAGAGACTGTAATAGGACACAAAGTATTTTTGAGGAGAAGCTCTCAAAGCACACTATACTTCAGCTACCAAAATTATACTCTTCTCTGCCAGGAAACCAGTGTTTGCCCATTTCTCATATTCCTTCTCCAAAGGATTATAAGGGCATGAACCCGTGTTTGCATGTGCACAGACACACACACAGTGCAGAAGTGTGTTGATGCAAAGACAGGATAACACTCTGCAGGGGGAAAATCTTTGCTTTCTTGGTAAACAGATACTGCTAGGATATAAAATAAAAACAGTGGAATAAACACAGCAGATTTGGCAGTCCTGCTTGGAAGAATAAAAAAAGAAAGAATGTGTTGCCGTATTTTGCCAAATTTTGTAAGCTAAACTTTAGGTCTGGTTGCAAACATACAACCATACTAACTTAGCTAATCCATTAAAAACTTCCAATAATAATAACTGCTGCAAAAGTTTTCCCTAACAGTAACTGTATATCTGTACAGCTTCTGGTTCTTTCAATACCTTTCTTGATGTGTTTTCACATTTTCTTTCTCCATCAGTTCTCTATCCTAAATCTAGAGACTTCATTGATTTCATGAGATGGCCAGAACTAGTGCAGCTGGTACCACAGCCACAAACTAACCCCCTCCCATTACTGCTCATACTAGTGGTCTTTACTACTCACTATAGCAACATGAAGATTCATAGCAGTGAAGACAGGAGAAAGGAATATCAACAATTCTAGATATGTGAGGGCTATTTGAAAGTGGAACAAACTCCCTCGGAGTGTAGTGGAGTCTCCTTCCTTAGAGGTCTTTAAACAGAGGCTGGATGGCCATCTGTTGGGGATGCTTTGATTTAGATTTCCTGAATGGCAGGAGGTTGAACTGAATGGCCCTTGCGGTCTCTTCCAACTCTACGATTCTATGTGGACAATACTATATACTAGTAGAAAACATCAGACTTGGAACAATTACTATGGAAGTTCAAAGATGAAAGTGCAAAGGTTGGATTAATGCTGAACATTAAAAAACCCAAAAATAATGACCATGAAATAAAGGCATAAATTCAACCTGGACAATGAAGAAATTGAAATAGTTAAAGAGATCCCATACCTAGGGTCAAACATTGATCAAAAGGGTGATTGCAGTCGAGAAATAACAGGTAGACTAGGAATGGGAAGGGCAACTATGAAGGAACTAGATAAGATTCTAAAAAACAAAAACATACAACTTAGCACTAAAATCAGAATCATCCAAGCCATTGTATTCCCTATCGTCAGGTATGGATGTGGGAGCTGGACACTGAAAAAAGTGGACAAGAAAAAAAATCTACTCATTTGAGATGTGCTGGAAAAGAGTGCTGAGGATACTGTGGATAGTCACAAAGACAAACAAATGGGTCTTAGAACAAATCAATCCAGACTTCTCCCTGGAAGCAAAGATTATTAAAGATGATGGCCACATCATGAGAAGGTATGACACATTAGAAAATACATTAATGTTAGAAAAGTAGAGGGCAATAGGAAGACCACACACCAGAGGGCTAGACTCAATTAGGGAAGTCACGGACATGAATCTGTAGGATCTGAGCAGAGCAGTGGAGGATAGGTGGTCTTGGGGATGTCTCATTCAGTTAACAACAACAACAGCAGCATAGCAACATATTGTCAGAATATGCTCATCCCAGATAATTACTTGCTTTTGTGGATTAAAAGAAAAATCAATTTTTTTGAATGAGCACTTGGATTTCACAGGCATATTGCTTCTGAGGCCTGGAACGTTCTTTGAGCATTGTTCTGTGGGACAATGGTCTGCCTTGGAGCATTAAAATAATCTTGGAGGGCTCTTGTACTTTGTACACATCTGAGCTGGGATGAAAAGCAGAGAAATGCGTATTTTGCTTAGCTGTTCAAGGGGAAGGGTTTTGTTCATCAAACATGTTGATATGAAAGTAGAAACTCAGAACAATTTGGCTCAGCTCAATTTTCCATCCCTGGCCTCAATCTGGCTTGGAGATGTTTGGCACTTTCCCAGACTTTCTCACTCTAGCCTGGATAAGATTAATACCTGGAAGAAGAACAGCTGGTTGAAAATGAACTAGAAAGGAGCTGATGGCAATGCTGGCAAGGAGAATCAGCTTCAAAGGATATACCGTCTCCATCATATTAGGCACTACTGAATGGCCTCTTCTTTACAATTTCTTAAATTGGCCTGCAGCCTCAGAGGCCCTCTCAGCTCTGTGCTGGGAACCCAGAATAGCAGGAGGGCTGCCTTCTCTGTTGTATGCCTCCTGAGAGCTGCATCCCCAGAGTATGTTGGAATAAGCCCCAATTACTTCCAACCAGTATTCTACTTCCAGTCGGGGCTTTCCAGTTTCCTTCTATATTTTCAGTAGAGAGGTTGTCAGAAAGAAAAGTGTGTTGAATCAAAAGACTGTTCCCTCTTCCTTTTGTAAAAATCAGAGCTTGAAAAAGTTATCTTTTTTTTATATATCACAACCCTCAGTATCCCCCAGCCAGCATCAGCATGCTAGCTAGGTGATTTTGGGAGTTGTAGTAAAAAACAAACAAAAAACATTTCCAAGCTCAGAGATTAAGCATTGTGCACCTATATGAATGCTCTTCAACTGTTTTTGTATTCTTGTGTTCCTCTGACTGTCCTTCAGTATCTGTTTACTGCTCTGCACAGTCTATGCATCAATGCACCATGGCAATTTGAATATCTGTGCACAGATACCCATGCTTGTTGTATACAGACCAAACAAGCTTCCCACTTGCACATCACAAAAAATGGAAACAAAAGAGAACACAGAATTCCATAAAATATACATATATTAGTTTATATTCATAGATGCCAATTCAGAAATAATTATTATATCCTACTGCCAGGGCACAAAGCACCATGGTCTAGAAAGTGACATGGATGTGGCCACTATAAGAACTGGGGCAAAGGTGACTGGGCCACTACAGTTCAAGTGGTAGGCTGCATGAGTCACCAGTTGGCAGCTGTGCATAATGGAAAGGCTGATGCAACATGCACTGGAGATGAAACCAGCCATGTTTCAAAAGTGCAAGTCATGGGGACCACCTATATAAGGGAGAGGGACAGAATTTCCATTGCTGGTTGTTGGTTGACAAAGCATTTTGATTGTCTGTATAGCATTGTGAGTATGCTGATGACTCCCAGGTATATTTCTCCATGTCTCAGTCTACAGCTTTGGCTTCAGATGGCATCTCTCCTCTCAATGATTGTCTTAAAGCGGTAATGGACTGGATGAGAGAAAACAAATTGAAGCTGAATCCAGACAAAACAGAGGTACTCACAGTAGTGGTCCCGAAGCCAGGTATTGGGATACAACCTCCAGTCCTGGGTGGCGTCACACTCTCCTCCAAGGATTGTGTTCGCAATCTGGGGGTGCTCCTGGACCCGTCACTCCTAATGACGAATCAAGTAAACGCGATGACCAGGAGTGCCAGTTATCAGCTCTGGCTGATACGCCAGTTGCACCCTTTCCTGGAAGTCAGGGACATTGAGATCGTGATACATGCTCTGGTAACCTTCTGTTTGGATTTCTGTAATGCCCTCTATATGTGGCTACCCTTGTGTTTGTCCTGGAAACTTCAACTAGTTCTGAATATGGCAGCCAGACTGGTCTCAGGCATACCCAGAAGAGACCATTTAACACTTCACTGGCTGCCCATTAGTTTCCGTGCCTAGTACAAGTTGTTGGTTATTACCTATAAAGCCCCAAATGGCTTGGGTCAAACCTACCTTCAAGGTCACCTTCTTCCATATAATACTCTCCGTGCACTTAAGTCCTCTGGGAGGAATCTGTTACAGCTTCTAAAAATGAGATTGTCTACGACTGCCCAGAGGACCTTTTTGGCTATCACTCCCAGATTATGGAATGGCCTGCTGGATGAGATCCGTCATATTACCACCCTAATCAGCTTTAAGAAAGCCGTTAAGACGGAGCTCTTCCGGCAGGCCTTTCCTGAAGAAATTCCCAGCCACCAAAAGAAAGGAAATCCAGCTTCTGACCCAACCTCGCTATAGCCACTGTTTACCTGTGAAATTTTTGTAAATTTATGAATTTTAAATATGTTTTAATTTTAATCTGTTTAATTGTATTTTAGGGGGTGGGGGGGAATGGTGATTTGAATATGCATGTTTTAATGTTGTAAGCCACCCTGATTGCGTATTGTAGAGGGGCGGGATATTATTATTATTATTATTATTATTATTATTATTATTACTATTACTAATACTACTATTATTCAAGACAGAGCTGTCTGATACTCTGTATATCTTTTTTATATACTTTGGAACAAAGATTAAAACCCTCATTGAGTGAATCTCCCTGTGCATTCTCCAAGAAAAGCAGCAGTCTGCGTGGGAGGATTTTTCGTGTGCAGCTTGGAGTCACTCTTCACAGAGACCATCTGCTAGGTGTTTCTGCCTTTGTGCATCAACTCTGTATGTGTGTATGTTAGATTCCACGTGTCTACCCCAACAACTGCTCTGCTGGGTGACCTTGGGCATGTCCCATACTTTCAGCCTCAGGGCGACCGCAAACCTCCTTTCTACAAAACTAGCCCCAAAACCTCCATGATAGTTCGCCCTAGGTTTTCCATAAGTTGGAAATGAATTGAAGGCATATGACACACACACACACACACACACACACACACACACAGAAGAAAGGACTAATGTCCCCCAACACTACAACCCCCTCATTGGCTCCCTATGCCCTTACAATTGAAGTTTGGGAAACCTCCATTGGAAACAAAGAAGATGGGGTTCTGGCATGCAGTCTCTGGGCTTTAATGGACAAATCCCATTTTTGTTGCAATCATGCTTGTCAATGAAAAGGGAATTATACCTTTTGTACAATAGCCATTGCCACACATCTTCACAATCATGTGACTGGGACTCATCATCATCATCACCACCACCACATTCTCTTACTCTGCCTTTTTAACTCTGCTTTCCTGCCCTATGCCACACACAGTGTGCCTTTTGGTATTTTCATTTAATTTTCATTTATTTTTATTTTCACTTTCATGTAATTCTGGAGCTCTGCTGCTGTGATTTATGGTTTGTTTTTTTAAAAAGGAAAGAAATAGAAAAAGTAACAATAGGCTGCTTGTGAATAGCGGGGGAGAGACAGGAGGAGAGGCGGAGACACTGACACCATGTGACTGCCAATATTACAGCTGTCTTGACAATGACATTTCACCCCTTGGATAAGTGCAATTGCAAGGTCATTGACATGTTTCCCCTGTCAATGAAACAAGATGCCCTAACCACACATGTGGGACACAGCAGATATGGTTTGGGAGTGTCATCATGTGAAAAGTATCACCAAAGATGCTTTTTTCCTGGGTTCAATCACAGTTTAAAGGCTACGTGTACTAACCTCCTCTGATGTGCTTGCCTGAAACCAATTTAGCCTTTATGCCAAAAAATAAAAAATAAAAATGATGAATGCTGGTCGGACTTCTCTCATAGAAAAATAAGTCTTTTTAAAAAAGTTCCACTGGCACCAATGTATACTGTCAAAAATCCCTCTGCAGCAGCGGATTGACCATTTTGGAAGAGGGCATGCCTTTGCCAGCTTTACCTGACCCCCTCTCCATTATGTTTTTAAAAATCTCCATTGGCACAACATGAGAACCAGAAGGGAAAATCCCTTATTTTTGATAATGGGTCAGAAATAAGTAGCAGGAAATGAGGAGGGGGGCTTACAGGCAGTTTCTCATGCCAGGAAAACAGTGTTAATTTCATAGCAAGCAATTACTTTCTTGTAAATGCATATCTTGGAGAAGCACAATTGACTCAGAGGGGAAAAAAAAAGATGAGGAACCATCTTTTGTTGTGTTGCTTTAATAGTTTAAAGCAGAATAAAAAGAAGTTTTCAGAATTTATTTGATCTCAGTAAGAAGAAACCTAATTAAGTTCCACAAACATGAAAGGAGAATACTCTTCAAGATGAACTAATTGAAGAAAGGGAAAAAGTTACCAAGATGGGTTACAGTGTAAACATGGATGTTGTAAGAATTATTTGCAGTCTGCTACTAACGGTATGAAAAATTTTGTTTTTCAGCTTTATCTGTGAGTTTCAGTGCCAACCCACCATAGTAAATGAAGCTACTACATCATTCATAACAAGTAGCTATACTTATTCAGTTGCTGCTAAGGTCAAGAATGGAAATATGCAAATTAATACATATACACTTGAATTAATGTAGAAAATCAATTCAAGAAGACAGGGCCCATAATAATAGTTTCATCATCAAGCTGAGTAATTTGCAGCTATACTGACAAGGAAATGTAATGTTTAAGTATTAATTTGTCCTAGATGTTGACAAGAATATTGTCTTAGGTGTATTCTTGACCCAATCCAATTCCACTATATAAATGAGCACTCTTGTGTGTAAGAGAGAAGGGGATATTTTTCAGAATCAAAAGTGGAAAATATGACTGTGCACTGCACTTTGTTGCTGATTGCTCCTTGTAATGAATCCAAACATTTTAGAAAAGCCTCTGAAGAAAGAACATGACCAGGAAACTACAGACACCTGTTTTCACATCCACAAACAGTCTAGGGCAGGGGTGGGAAAGTGAGGCCCTCAGGCATGTGCTGCCCATAGGCACTGCTTTTTGGTTCCTAAAGCTTCCCACCAATCTTCCAAAGCCTCCCACCATCAATTTCCTTTTTTTAAACAATCAATGTTATTTTTGTGTAAATTATGCCTCCAAACCAGACAGAAGATGCTTAAATAAGAATAACCCCAACCTATACCCTCAAGCACCCCTGAACCCCATACTACTCCAAATATTTCAAATACCCCCAATTTCCTCTGTAGTCCCTCTCAAAATGGCAGCAGGAAGGGACGTGAGATCATTTCATATTGCCATTCTGAGAGGGACAGAGCAGGAAAACAGTTACTTGGGAAGTCACCTGGTGGGGTGAAGGCTGAAGTCTTTCAAATCTACTAATGGATCAACATGAATGTACCTCTCTGGGAGTTTCCAAGCTCCCCTGAGGAATTTCTTTGTCTGCAAAAGAATTTCTCAACACCCTTTGGCGGGTTACAGACGGGCAAAAAGGGATGTACTCATGACGTCATGAAGGTAGAGCCTTCAGACGGGCTTTACCTGAATGCCGTCATGAACACGCCCCCCGCACGCCCCAAGCGGGAAGAAGTGGCATTAAAAAGGTGCTGCTTTTTTCCGCTTCTTTTTGATTTGCGGCGTACCTGCGCAGCTCCGTCTGTAAGCTGCTGCACCGATACGTCAGAATTGCTACGCCACAAATATAAGTTGCCGGTTTAAAAGCTCCGTGTCAGCTGCGTCGCATAATGGGTCGGGTTCCCGGGACATGCGTGGTTTGCAGTCAAGCTTTAATTGCAACGTCTGCTGCCATGGAGCTGTGGAAGCTGAGGCACAGCTGCGGCGCATTTTAAGCCTCGTAACCCTAACCCTAGAGCCACTTGTGTGCATGCGTTGCTAGAACCGCGGGAAGTTGTAAGTTTTGCCGGCGGATGTTTTGGTTGTAGAAAGTGAAAAGGGAAAGTTTGGGATTTAAAGTGACCCCCTACACACATTCCTGCGCCATTTTCACCTGGGAAAGGGCACAGTTCGGCTGCTCCTGGCACAGCTGTGTGGCGGCTCCCCTTTGCCACCAGGCAGGATGGCTCAGCCATCCACCAGCACCCCGAAAAAGGCAGGGGGACGTCTTGGTCTCATACTGAGACGGCTGACATTATAGCTATATGGTCCCAGAAACTGGAGTAACTGCAGAAACTGGAGCAGTCCTACCTGAATGCTGACACATATCGAGAAGTGGAAGAAGCCATGAGAGCTGCTGCACCGGTACACCAGAATTGCTACGCCGCTACTTTAAGTTGCCCATTTAAAAGCTCCGTGTCTGCTGCATCGCATAGTGAGTTGGGGTCTTGGAATATGCGCAGTTTGCAGTCAGGCTTTAATTGCAACGTCCGCTGCCATGCAGCTGTGGAAGCTGAGGCACAGCTGCGGTGCATTTTAAGCCTCGTAACCCTAACCCTAACCCTAACCCTAGAGCAACATGTACGCATGCGCTGCTTGGAAAGTTTGGACTTTAAAGTGCACCCCTACACACATTCCTGTGCCATTTTCACCTAACAATAAAAAACGCTAAAACTGTAAATATTGACATATGTACAAAGGAGGTGAGGGGAGATGGCAGGGGGACAGCGGTGGCAGCGGAGACAGCTGTGGCTGCGCATTGCAGATTCAGCAGGAGCGCGGGGACCAAAGGAGAGGAGGCATCCATGATGCTGGTGACATTGGCAACGTGCAAGTGGACAAGGATGTCAACACCAGCTGATCACCAGCTGGCAGGAGACCACCATTGTTTTTGGGCAGAGCGGGGGGGAAGGTTTAAAGGGGCTTGGGCACTTTAAATGCGCACATAGGCTTTCTGCCGCCGCGGCTCTAGTGCTGCACAGCTGCGCATCTGCCAGCCAGCAAAGGGAAAAAAAAGTACTACGAAGGGCGCCCCTCCGCCCTTTTACAAGGAGCTGTATGCTTTCATTAAAGGTGATGGAAGCATCAGGCCCAACAGACTAGCCACCAGTGGGGAGCGTGTCACGGTCCCGGCGGGCCAACCAGCCAGAGCAGAGCCTGTGCTGGTGGAGGAGGAGGAGGAGGAGGAGGAGGAGGAGGAGGAGGAGGAGGAGACCCCGGAGCTTGAATGTGCCCAAGACCTTTTGATGCCCTCTAAACTTGCCCCCAAAGGCAAAGGGCAACTAGAGGGGGCCTGGGATCAAGGGGCAGGGAGCACTGACAAGGCACTAGGTCCCATGATGTCCCATAAAGACATCATTTCGCCTCCCAGGGCATGTGTTCCCTCCCAGCCCTATCTACTCTATTCTACCCTTCCTGTTCTCTCCTCCCACCATGCCTGGCTCACTGGTCCCCAAACCAGCAATCTCCAAACTCTGTCCTCCCAGGCGTTTGGACTTCATCTCCCAGAATCCCCAGCCACCTTGCCCTGTGGTCTGGGATTCTGGGACATGAAGTCCAAACGCCTGGGAGGACAGAGTTTGGACATTGCTACCTCACACCACTCCTGCCTAGCTTTAGAGTGCACAGGGGAAAAGTTTAAAGGGGCTTGGGTGCTTTAAATGCGCAGACAGGCTTTCTGCCACCGCTGCTTAGCGCTGCAGCTGCGCACCTCTCATGCGTCAAAAGAAAAAAAGCCGCGGTTTGGGCCGCCCGTGAGGAAGCTGCCTCTCTTTTTGCAGCGTCCTCCGAGGCGGCGGTTTGGAAACTCCGGGTCCGAAACGGACCCAGGTGAGGCGTCTTCACTGCCCCCCGTGTGGAAGCCCCAACACCTGAAGCACGCCCCTGGGGCGGGCCGTCTGGAGGCTCCGCATTCAGCTAAATACACCTCCAAGACGTCCTCCCCTGCCTGTCTGTAACCCGCCTTTGTTTTCATGGAGATAACAAGAAGGAAGCTTAGAAAAGAGTACTGTCTTTTCCCATGATTGCTTAAGATTGGATCCCCGTGTTTCCCGGACATAAGCATAATTAAAAATGCTTATGTATGGAAATAAAAATGCAAATGGTGTTCATACTACCTCTAAGGTATAAACGCAAAGCTCATCTTACTTCACAGGGTTGGAAATGCAAAGATGCCTGCCTGGTACATTCCAAAAGCATGCATAGACACACATACACTCATCCTTGCACATAAAAATTAGGCTATAAAGAATGGAATCTAGTCTAGCCTTCTCCTGGACATACAATTGTTTCCCTTTTACTTTAGACTTTACTTTAGACTATTACTTTGGGATTTGGGGGTGGGAGACCATTCCATTGTATCAGGTCCCCCTTCATAAAATGGCATTTATCATCCTATCCACTGTTGGTAAGAACTATAATTGTTATTATTACTTTATGTCTCTGTGTTTATGCCTTCAATTTAACCTGTCAACTTATGGTGACCCCATTGATTTTATGGGGGTTTCTTAGGCAATGGATCCTCAGTTTTTGCCTGTTATTTCTTCTGAAATATAACCTACAGCACCTGGTATTCATTGGAAGTCTCCCATGCAGGTACTAACCAGAGCTGACCATTCTTAGCTTCTAAGAACAGACAAAGTCTGGTGCCTTAGGCCGTTATTCTTATTTTATTTGGCATTATTGGGGCTGTACAGACAGCTCGGTAAGGGACAGCTTTATGCCACCCCTGGAAGTGCTGGATTGGAGCCACAGTAACTGCACACACAGCCCTTTGATTCCAATCTGGCATTTTCCAGACCAAACAGAAGTGGCAAAATGCCACTTCTCTTCGGTCTGGAAAAGAGGTGCCCTCATGGCTTCATGCTGGCAGGCACCTTGACCCTACAGAGGAGAAAGGGGTGGCCCCTTTCTCCTCTGGATCGTTGGCGCGGCCAGCAGCTTCTTCTTTGCCGTGTCATAGGGCTGTCTATGGAAGGGAAAGCTGCATACAAAAACATTACAAATGTGTACATGTTTCCTTTAAAAAAATCAGAGACTTATGTGGAAATTTAATGGAATGTTTGATGATTGAATACTTGTGAAACTGGCACAGTCTGATTCACACATTATTAGTAAATGATGACACAAACCTCTGAATACTTAACCATTCATGTAAAAGACCCATTTCAGATTTGATGTTATGTATCTACAAGGTGAAAGAAAAGTTTGTGCCACTTCTGCACTAAAGAATTATAACACTGTCTCTGATAAATGTATGAATTGGGGATATGCAGAATTGCTTGAGACTGGTTTGTTTGGTTAGGAAGTCAGCCAAAAGATATTGGCCTATTCCACCTAGTCTTTTTGCTGTAATATTGTGCTTCCTGTTCAGTAGAATTTCTGGAAGGCTTTTGTTGTTGTTGTGTAGCTATTTTAAATTCTGAATATATTTTTAAATACACTATGCCCTGAGTGGTATTGCAGCTTGTTACTATAGCCATTGTTTATACTCATCTTGCACAGCCTTAAACTGAACATTGCTGAGGTTAAACTGTTTAGATTGAGATAAATGACAAACAGAGCTCTAGCCTTTCAAACCTTGCAAGCCAGTGGACCTCCAAGGCATTTTGACAGGAACCAACAGGAAGTGGCTTCATTGGAAGTAGACATTCGTGCATAAACAGAC
This sequence comes from Sceloporus undulatus, assembly GCF_019175285.1. NCBI lineage: Eukaryota > Metazoa > Chordata > Lepidosauria > Squamata > Phrynosomatidae > Sceloporus > Sceloporus undulatus. Next base: position 293,932,678 of record NC_056523.1, on the reverse strand, counting down.
AAAGTAGGAGAGCCTCTTTCCATTGCTGCCTTCGGCCTAAGGGAAGCTGCATCTTCTTTCCATAAACACACATTTTGAAATCATGTTATGACCATTTCACTTCAGCTTTGCTGGAATTGCTTTATTTATAGTAACTTGTCTCTTATTATTTATGTTCATGCCACTTAGGAATGCTAAGGCAAACTGATGGGTTTGGCTGAAAATCCCTCTAATCTCACCTCTTCTTTGGCCTTTGACTACTGGTGGGTTTCAAGGTGAGGTAGGTGGTCTGCAGTCCAGTAGCTCACCAAAAGACGATGCTGTTGCTGCCGCTCTGATATATGAGTAGGGTATTACCTGCTGCTGTCTTGCAAACTGGTTTCTTCATTCAAAGGTGCAGTCACAACCTTCCAGACTAGTTAGGGTGGCTACCTATACACCACCAAAAGAGATTTGCATCCCCCTAAAAGAGGAAAAATAAAAAGAGCATTTATTTGCACAAAACTGTATGTGCTGATTTATATGTAGTTGCAAAATTAGAAATTTGTTTTTACAATTTAAACAGAATTGTAGTACATCTCACCCAATTGGGAAAAGCTGACTAGGTGATCTGTGTGTCTGCCAAGTATGCTGTGCAGGTACTAACTCTAGATGGATAACCTCAAGAAAAACCTCTTAATCTCATGACAGCTTTTCAAGTACAAGACATATAGCCACCCTAAATCTGGGAGGGACGAAATGCCACTTTGGGAATAACAAGTCTTTATGAGTTTGTGGTGGCAAACAAGCCATATGTTGTAGGGTTATAAAAAGTATTCACAGCATTTTCTCATCCTTGGTCTTCATGCTCTGGGCTAGGGCTACAGGCTCAAAGACATCTGATTCTAAAACAGAAATGGCCAGGATCAGAACCAGAATCAGAAACAACTGTATGTTGGAAAATCTGGATCTTTGCTTGTATGGACCAAAAAGCCTCCCCCCCCCCCCCCCCCCCAGTTTTGGCATTCTCCTTTTTGGACAACAAATATCCCAAACCCTGGGATATGCAAACACCCCAAAGCCTTAAAACACATTTTAAAATATACCAGTTCCTTTGTTCTTGGGCTGTGGTTGTCTGCACAGGCATGCCCTGAGCATGCATCCTGCTGAGACATGTGGTGCACCCACTGCTGTTGCTGGTCACCAGTGGTTGCTCATTCTGAGGTCAGAACATGGCACCCAGCCATGTGCTTATTGTAGGCACCTGACCTTAGAAGCAAGTGATCCACAGTGTCAATAGATGTGTTAAGTACCTCAGCAGGACTTCTGCACAGACAACCACTGCAGTATGGGAATAGAGGGACAAGTAACGCAGAGTGGGAAGATCAGAATACTCCAGCTGCCTTGGAATATCCTGGCTAGTGTAGACAAGTCCTAGGCAAGGGAAACAATTCAGGTTCTTGTTAGCTCTATCAACTATAGCTTGCCATCAGGTCCTTCTGGGCAGAAAGGACTGTAAAGTTTCTGATTCAGGTTGGGTCCTTTCTTGAGAAGTAAGGTCCTCCTGGCTAGGCTACAACCAGGGTGACTTCTTGGCCTTGTTACATGGTTGTTCAGCTTCTCTGGCTCATATCCTGGCTTGTCTCCATATGCTGTCTACAGCTCAATTTTTATAGAATCATGCAAGAGCTTGTTTCTTTCTAATGTGACTTCCTGTTAGAGTTAGAAGTTTTTACATGCTTGTGCTCACTAATTATTTCTTTACATCAGTGATTCCCAAACTTTGGTTCTCCAGGTGTTTTGGATTTCAACTCCCAGAAGCCCCAGCCACCTTGACCAACAGTCAGGAATTCTGGGAGCTGAAGTCCAAAACACATCAAGGACCAACGTTTGGGAATCACTGCTTTACATTATGATGACTTCCTGTTTGTTTTTATATACCTGCTCTCTTCCTGTATCATTCTAATCTATAGCCATTTTATTTCTTTTAATAGCAAAGGTAAAGACCAACTGTAACATATTGATGGCCACTTTAGCACCAAAGTGGCTGTTTATCTTGAGCTCCCTCATATATTAGTATTTTAGTATTAAAATGCTGAGAACTTGGTTGAAGAAATTTCATGCAAAATAAATAAATGAATAAAAGCCCAGGTTTGAACTTAGTAAGCCGCTCTGAGAGCCTTTAGGGCTGAAGGGCCGGGTATAAATACGGCAAATAAATAAATAAATAAGATACGTTCTCAGTTATAAAATATGATGACTACCAAAATAACTTTACCATTAGTCTAAATATGCGGGGGGTGGGGGTGGAGAGTGAAACAGATTGTTCAAAATATATAGGAAACATGCTTTTTAAAAAAATCAATCTGGTAACATTCTAGCTGGGCTACTGTCCTGTTTCTAAGCAGACTAAATTCTCTCTGACTTTGACAGGTTGGCATTAATTATTAATGATCTCATATACCAGGTCAACCCTAGGTACTTTTGCACTGGGTACTACTGCCAAACATACTCCAATTTCTTTCCTCAAATATTGGACAAATGTTTATTTTCACCCCAGGTGTCTGTTGTGTCTTCCGCAACACATCCCTGAACAGCAGACAGTAAACAGAAAAAGAATATTTTGTAGAACAGGAAGGATATTTTTGCTACCAAAGGACTCAAAGGCAAGACCTTAGTGAATAACAAGTGTTACAAATGGCTGGAACAGCATAAAGTGAAAAGTTACTGCAAATTATGCCCCAGAGTTTCTCCTAGATCCAGCTTGATCTCATGACCTCTTTTTTGAACTGGTACCTTCCATATGGTACCAGACTGCAATGCCTACCACCCCAATCAGTATGGCCAAGACTCTTTAGTTGGGGATTATTGGTGATGTTACTCAATATATCAATATACTTCCAAGCTAAGAAGGTTAAGGTTGTAGGTGGGACCTTGCTATCCCCCTCCTGCTACTAGCATAGCTGAAAGTGCCATATTTGTGATTTAATTTATCTGGTATTTCCTTAAAATACTGCCAAATCACCTTCCAAATCATATTCCTTGAAAATTAGCACAATTCCAAGGTGCTCAAACCAGTTTCAAAATATGGGAGCTCCACACATTCTTTTAAAGAGAAAAAAGTGAAAAAGCCTTTTTCAGCCTCAGGAAGTTTGCTCATTCCATCCAGGTCTCTTTAGTCTTTAAGGGAGACCCAGCCTGTAGTTGTAGGGAATAATGGTGGCTTCCATGTTGATGGGATGATGAATCTACTCTGGCTGTTAATATGAACTTTAAATGGGTTTCCAAAGTGTATCTTGGATATTGCCTTTAAAATTCAAACTAAAATCCAACACAGATTCACTGCTCCACTGCTATAGAAGCTTCTAGCCACCTCTGGCTACATGAGGAAAAGTCTTTGAAACTAGTAGAAGTTAGAAAAGCAGCTAAGGATAGAAATGTGATTGAGGGAGGATTTCAAAGGAAAAATCACCATTATAAATGAAAATCTGACTAAGTAGCTTTCAGACTCCCAGCCAATTTTTTTCTTTTTTGACTAACTCCATCTAGTCTTTTAGGCCATCCCCAGAGCCAACATGGTAAACAATTTGAATCTGTCCATGGCCAAATCTTTGCATAGGCCATTAATAACAGATGTTTCCTATCTTTCTCAGCTGAAAGGATGGCTGTTACAGTGGAGTTGTCTTCATATCTTGGAAAATTACTAAGATTCTGCATTAACTGTTTCTTTGGGAATATTCATTTGTAGATCAGCAGCTGGTAAACTGATAAAAAAACAGATGGCAGGCCTAAATGCCCTGTCCTGAGAACTAGTGGGAGGTAAAGAGCAGTAGATTTTCTGCTGGAGTAAGAAGAGGGGCCCTTCTGTCCCCCCCCCCCCCCCGGCCGGGCCCCCAAAAGACTGGCTGAAATTTGCTGAGATTCTACACTATATCAGGTTTTAAAATATCCACAGCTTTACTCCAAAATTTGTTTTGCAGAGCATTGTGTGTCTATGTGCCTTCAAGTTACCTCTCGACTTATGGACACCCCTTGAATTTCATAGGGTTTTCTTAGGCAAGGAATACTCAGGGGTGGCATTACCCCCAACATTTTTTGCTTTGCTTTGGGAGACCTTTTATAATCTGAGGTCCTAAACTATGCACATATCTGGCACATATGCCAATTTATATGAACCAAAAATGGTATAATTTGCATATGCAATTGACCACATTGGTTTTGGATGGGAGTGGGAAGCTGTGGAGTCCAGGCACAAGTTTTCTGTTCTTGGGACTCTCTAGGTATTACATAAACAAAATGCACAGTCATACAAAATAATAATAATAATAATCCAATATTCTTGATGTTAAAAAGTAAAGGAGAGGGTATGCTATACTACGTCTGATTTTAAGGATGTTTTTTAATTATATGTACTTATGGTTTTTACGTATTTTGCACTTGATGTATTGTATAATAGTATTGGATAATTGTATTTGATGGTATTGTGAACCGCTTTGATCATTGTGGAAAGGCGGTATATAAATAAAGTTTTTATTATTTATTTATTATTATACTTATTTTAAAGGTGTATTCAGTTGCTATTCATAGTGGCTTCCAGGAGTGGGATATTTGGGGGGGGGGGCAGAAAAAGGGTGACTTGGAGGGGTTGAGGACTGCAAAACAGCTGGCATGGTTTCCTCAAGTTCTCCACTTTGTCTACCCCTTATCTGGGAGAGCTGTTGGATCTGTACTGTGGATTTTGAAGAGGATGATCAGGGCTGTATCCACACAGCAAAAGATCCAGATCGACACTACTTTAACTGCCATGGCTCAATGTAATGGAATCTGAGGATTCTAGTTTATTATGGCACCAGAATTCTCTGACAGAGAAGGCTAAATATCTCACAAAAGCCCTACATGGTTTGGGTCCAGGTTATCTCCTGGATCACCTTCTCCCATATAGTGTGCCTGCACACTCAGCTCCTCTGGGAAATGTTTGCTCCAACCAGCCAGGACTAGACTGGCAATGATTTCCCAGATGGCCTTTTTATCTGCTGCCCTAGACTGAAATGATCTGTCAGAGGAGGTAGACAGCTGAAAATGCTGACTGCATTTAAAACAGCATTAAATACCTATCTCTTCCAGCAAGCTTACCCAGTCAATTTTAAATCATGACTTTTTAAATTGTATATGTATTCTTATGAGTGTGTTTTAATGGTTTTATATCATTGTATTTTAACTGTGCATTTATGTGTTTTTAATTGTTTTGTATTTTGACATGCTGTACCCTGCCTTGAGGAGAGCCAGGAAAGAAATGAATTATTAGTAGTATTAGTATTATTAATATTATTAAAATTTCTGTATGGATGTATTTTTAAAATTCTGTTTTCTTTTACAAGTTCTGGACTGGAGAAAATATGCAATCAGCTGAGATCTGGGAAGGAGGAAGGGAGACATGTCAGGTTAAATCAGAGTGAAGAAAGCCCACAAAGCAGGAAGCCTCAGCTCTATGGTGGTTGCCAAGTAACTCGCCAGCTTAGGACAAGGGAAGGGCCACCATCATCCTCTGTCCTAAGGGGAATGTTCATGAGGAAGGAAGATGGTGGAGAGGAGAAGGGTGCCTTGCTACTATTGCAAAGATGGTGCCCAGTCACAAGGAAGGTCTATCTAGTCTGATGGACTGACTCAACTGAAGAGTGGAAGGTCCTCTTACAACTTCCCAGAGCTTATAAGCTATTTAAAGTGAGGATCAATATACAGTCAGCCCTGCACATCCACTGATTATTTTGTCCAAAACACACAGCAGAAGTAATCCAGGGAATTCTTGGAACTGTAGTTTTGTGAGAGATTTAGCCTTTTCTGTCAGAGAGCTCTGAAAATATTTTAAAAACTTGAAAATATTCAAAAAATATATACATTCCAAAAAGCAAACCTTGATCTTTTTATGTAAGAGGCACCATTTTGCTATCTAGTTGTATATACATAATGGAACTTGAGCATCCATGGATTTTGATATCCAGGGGAGATCCTGGAACCAATCCCTAGTGGATACCAAGGGCCCACTGTAGTAATTGATGGTTTGAAATAGTCATTCAATAAATGTGTCTTCTTTTTTGCTTTTCATAATATGGCAAGTTTACTGGTGGGTAGTATTTGAATTTTAAAAACCAGGCATGTTAAATGCAAAGAAACATTTTGGCTACAACCCTGTACATGTTAGCTAGGGACTAACTCCCAGTGAATTTAAGCCCGATACACTTTGTGCTGACCTGTGGGTGGAATTAGGGCAAAGCACCTGCACGTTGGATGCCCTAACCCCGCCCCCAGGGCACCATTTTAGTGTGTGCTGGTCCACATGGTTCATGCCATCATGATGCCCCTCTGGTGCTGCATCCACATGATGCAGCACCAAAGGGGCATCATAAAGCTGCGCCACCACAGCTATGGTGTCCCTTAGAGGGCACAAAAGGAGCCATTTTTTTGTGGCTCCTTTTTGCACTCTCTGGAAGCTACATTGGGGCTGCAGCATGAGGTTGCCGCAGCCCTGGTCCAGCCAGTAAAACCTCTTAATGGGTTAACCTATGTAGCAGACATGGGCAACTTGTGGCCCATGAGAGCTTATTGGGCTGCAATTCCCCTCATCTGTCAGCAAGAGCAGGAAAGTCTTCTAGGCATATTGAATCACAGAAATGCCAACTTTTAAAAGCCAAGACTGGTATCTCAAATAAATTAATTATTTGAGAGGAAAAACCTAGGAAAAGCAAACAGTGTGCTTCAAGTGAGGTGCTAATTTCTGCACTAGATGGTCATCAAGTGTACAGGACTACAAACATATGAAAAATGCATCTAGTGTGACCACTTAAGCTTAATCTAAAAGAGGATAAATGGAGACACAGATCTGCATAAAACTTGTTTTTACTGATTCATATATCTAGATGCAATTTTAAAATACAAAATAAAAACATTATACACCTACAGTGGATCCTTATTATATGCTGGGGTTTGGTTCCAAGATCCCCCGTGTATAACAAAATCCGTGTATGCTCAAGTCCCATTAAGTATAATGACATAACAAAATGGTGTCCCTAATAAAAAATGGAACATCAAGGTAAATTTATACTTTTTTGGAACATTTTCAAACCGTGTATGCTTAAATTCGTGTATAAAAAATCCGTATATAAGAAGGGCCGACTGTACTAATGGTGAGACTGTTGGATGGGGAGTGAGGGGAGTGGGAAGGAGGGAGGGAGGTGCAAAATGTTTTATGCGTACTGGAATCTTAGTTAAAAAGCATTGCATGCATCCCCCAGTGCTTCAGTAAAAATCAGGAAGATGATACAAGCATAGGGGGGCTTATGAAACAAGGGAAATCACCCATCAAATGGATGTGCTCTCCTATAACTGGCCTATAGCTGAAAAACATTGTCTTATCTAAGGCAAATCAAGAGATTAAAAATGGCAAGCATGCAAACAATTATAAGATTTAGATGACCAAATCATATGAAATTATTTCCAGAGCAACTCATTACAAAATGAAAGCAACAAAGCAGCAAAAGTATTGGAAGCCCGTTGACAAATATTCAAGAGAAATGAAATTCTAAGGAACCCGGGTATGGCCTGGAGGCATATGCTACGCTCTTCTGGCTGAAGCAATGCCTACTGGAGAAACTAATATTTTGTTCAAATGATAGGGGTGGGTGGGGAATAGATGCATAAGCATATATGCTGTATGAAATGTTTAATATCATGTGTATTGTTACATTATTTATTTTATGTATAATTATATTATGTATAAAATAAAGGTTTCTAAACAACAATAACAAAACACTTTCTAAGGTCATATTTTTGAGAAAACCTATGAATTTTATATATCTTACACACATACACACAGAGAGAGACCTACTACTCAGAAAACCAGGGTTCAGTTCCTAGCTCAGTCATGAAACCCACTGGATGAGAGCATGTCATATGCTCTCAGGCTCAGGGGAAGGTACCTCAAGAAAACCCCAAAATAGATTCACCTTAGGGTCGCCATAAGTAGGAAATGACATGTAGTTATGTTATATCATGGGAATTGATAACTTTCTTAGGTCATAAAGTATAATCTTTCATTTTATGCCGTTTCACATTATATAAACATACAATCATTGGTCCTGAATCTATAGGAAAAGACCTGTTGACCTATTAAATATAAATAAATGTTCCTTGTTCTTTGGAATTCCTATCCAGAAGTCCCTGAAATTATTACTGACAATTGTATTCCTTTGACAAGTCTGAGTAAAGATTTGGTTATTTGCGTAGGAGTCAGACTACAATAATCTTTCTCCGGTTACATAGCACTTTCTGTAAGGTGACAGATGCTTGGTACTTAAAATGGAATTCCTAACTAATCTTTAGTCTAGTTGGGAAGCAATTAGTAATGAGAGAAATCATGTAAAGTCCTCTCTCTTTCCATTTACCTAGACAAGACTAAAACACCAGATTCTGGTTTTTATCTGTCAGCAGACAAGAAAACAGAAAGCTGCCTTAACCCAGGTCAGGCTATGTAGCTACCTAGCCCAGTAATAAATGTTTTGGCTGGTAGCAGAGGATTCCTGAAGCTTCCAGAAGATTGCTACAAGTTGATTTTTAAGTGGAAATACCAGCACTGAGAAAAGTTACCCTTTTTGAATTACAAAACAAATCCCAAAAAAGCAACTTTTCCAAGTTCTTACAAATACTGAAGATCATACCTGGCAACATCTCCCTGCCAAACATTTGCTCTACCAATGCATTTTGATAACTTCTGGACACAGTCACAGTAGCTGATTCTTTTAATATCTCTGAGACTTAAAATTTGTCCAGAAGTAATTATTTGGACATTGGCACTGTCTTTATCTGTTCTGTTGGGCATTCAGAGCCTAATACATTTAGACACATATGTGAGGGGAGAGTAAACACTCACTCATGGGACCTCACCATCTGTCACATTACCAACAGATGTTGGAGCATAAAATTCTGAAAAAAGGAACTTGCTTTATGCATTTAGGCTTCTGAAGTAATTTACAACCTTTTGTATAGATGTAGATACATCTGTATAGCAGGGTTGTCTCTAAAAACTTTCACTATTGAATATATGCAGGCACAAAGGTTTGGTTGAGAAGAAGCAGAGAGGAGAGCAAGGCTGGTAAGTTCATCCACAGTCTCCACTCAGCACATGGGATAATAGACTCCTGAAGGAAGCATATGCGGAGAACACTGTGGTGAAGATACTGCAAGTGAATTATTATAAACTCATCATACTCCTGTCTTTTCAGTGCTGGCCAATGGGCAGCAGTGTGAAATGAGATAGGCAATGGGAATGGCAGTGGGCCAAGAAAAGTAGTCAGAGCTAGGGATAGGGTGGGGAAATCATTGGATTAAAATTATCTGTGAAAATGTCAATTTCTCAGCAATTCAGAATTGTTATGAGACAATGTACACCTTTGCCTAGGAAATCCATATATGTCTCAGGCTTGCAGTATGTTCTGAATAAGCATTTCAAAAATTGGAAAGAAATGCATGCAGTTAAAAATATACACAAACGTTATCTGGTTCATGATGAAAATGTGCACAAAGTGCATACGTTACAAATCTGTACAAAATTATGAATATATAAAAATACGAACACACACATAAAGTCCCATAGAAATTCCATGGTGAGAATTTTAAACAGTCTCGGAATATAATATGAATGCAGGATGGATTTAAAAAAAATCAGGTGCTTTGCAGAGAAAACAATGAAATCAAGATTAACAGATTTTCACAATTTCTAATTAGAGTCAGAGCCAAAGAACAAAGTATGAGGTAGAATCAAGGAGGAAGGCTGAAGGCCAGACCTGAAAAGCAAAGAATGGTCAAAATACAAATCAGGAACTAAAATGAGGGAACAAGCTAAAAGGCAGGAAGAAAGAATGATCAAGAATGCAGGAAAACAACAAAGCTCAAGAAGGATAGAAACCCTTTATACTTCTTCATGCCCAATGATGTGATGGTCAACCTAGATGGACACAGTCAATCTGGAAGGTACTTCATTGACAAATTGCTGCATCCAATTCAGTTGTTCATCACAATTAGTAACTGGCCCAGCAACACACCTTATTATCTGTGCAGAAGTCCTGGGTTGGAATCTTCGACTATACCACACAAGAAAAGCAAAACAGGTGTGGCTCTTCTACCCCATCTCTGAGAGATTTGGAGATTCCTTCTTCTGGAGTTTCTTTTGTTCTCCCAAAAATTATAATAAATAAATAAATCAAAGTATCCAGTACACAACACAGATAACATGCCATAATTGTCTAGGTACATTCTTCTCAGACATCCTGTAATTACTTTACATGTAAGGGATTATTCATTTTAAGCATTTTCATTTGTGAGGGAAACAATACTTCTCACAACAGGCAACTGGTACATTGGGAACAGGCATCTCTGTTTGTCAGAGATTAAGGAAGTTGAATTTTATCTCTGTAGCGAGTACTTTCACTCTTGCATATTATAAAAGTAAGCATAGGCAGGGTACAGACCACCAGAAAGAGGTGCGTCCCCAGTGCCTCTCTTTGCTCTGCAGGAGCGCCACAGCAACCAAATTGCATGGTGCTCCTGCGCAGCAAAAAAGGAGTGCCGGGAAGCGGCTCCTTTTTGCAGCACACTTCTGCTGCCCCAAAGTGCCAGTGATGGCATGGTGATGTTGCAGCTGCACCGCCCCATTTGGAGGTAGCGCTACTGCAACATCACCAGTGTGCACTGCATCTGGTGGGCGTGCTGCAGCTGCGGTGCCCTCATCATGGGTGAGGGCTGCCAGGTGTGTGGGCGCTCTGCCCACCAGGCAGCCCTCGCACGTGATGAGGACACCGCAAAGGCCCATCTGTTCTGGGCCATAGACTCACCCATCCTGAGGAATAGCACACAGTGAACAGTTTCTTATCTTTGACATGGTTACAACAACTGGCATGTACTGAGGCCTCTTCTCTCTATTTATAGAACTACCTGGATTGTATACATGTTCTCTCCAATGGGAGTAGTATTAGGACATCACCACCAATCAGATATGACTTTAACCAGTGTCTTGTCTTTATTCAATTAGGCAATACTTGTAATAGTTCATTTGTGCTGGGTCACCCATCATCTCACTGGAAATGAGATTTTACTGGCCTTTTGTACAAGGTCACTCTCATCTAGTCAACATATAAGGACACTATTTGTTCAGTCACATAAGACTAACTGGTGATAGTTATTCTGGCTACCTTCCATCAGATGATTACATCATGTATAATTCAGCATGAATAAGAACTATTGTACCAATTATGTACACCTTTTTGGTTTTTGTCTCTCTTGGCTAGACTCTCCTATATCCACCTTATGTTACTTTTGATATTTCGGTAGATGAACAGCCAGAACTGGCTTCATTACTTGGTCTTAACTCTGTGAAGACACCAGTCACACAGTACACTTATTGCCATTCTTTCTTCCAACATACAGGCCTTAAATTCTGCAAAATAAACACAAAATATAGCATCCAGCCTACAACACCAGAACACAGTGTGAATAAGTGACTTCTTACAAGATCAAAGGGGCAATCATTGCTTTAGTTAGGGCTTCCCCTGGGAATTGTGCAGGTTTCTAAGGAACCAATGAGAATAGGTATGATCTCCACTTCAGACCCTCAGACCTAATACGTGAACAGGAGGGAGTAAGGCCAAAAGGTAATGTGACAGTAATGCCATACTCAGTGAGCAAGATCCCACTCTCTCCCTCATGTGAAAGGTGAATGACAGAATGGGGCTCATCTAACAATGGAAGCCTTCTTCAGAAGCTGTCCAAATGATGATAAAAATACTATGCTGAGGCTTTATTTTGAAATGGTGGCTTGCAGGAACTGAGAATGAAGTGAGCAGAAGCTGAGGATGAAAAATTTCCCCAGTCCATCATAGAACTTCTAATAGCCCACATTGAATAATTCCCCTTTTTACTAACCCTGACCCTGAATACAAGCATTTAGTAGCCAGAAATAAGGCAGGAGTTATTTTAGTATGGGGTTATTTTAATTGTATGTTTTCATATATATTTAATGATACGCTTATGTATTTTTAGTTTTTGTTTAGTTTTAAATTGCAACCCGACTGAGCCTAAAGGCTAGGGTGGCTTAGAAATCTAAATAACTACATGAAGACTGATTCTGCAGCAAGCCATAGACATTTGAGACTAATGATAATATGATTATCCCCCACTGCAGACACCAAGATGCTCTCGCTAAACATTGCTAGGTAATGCAGTCTCACAGTCGTTTACAGCAAGCAACTTGTTAATCTTAAACAATTTAGGAGCCACCTTAGCTTCTCTAGGAAGGGAGGGCCAAAGTGTGGAAGCAGCCACAGAGGAGGCCTTTTCCCACATTCCCACCAACCTTACTTGTGAAATCCTTAGGACAGAAAAAGTGCCTCCTCAGCAGAATTTGAAGCTTAGGCTCACACGGGAAGAAAGAGTCCTTCAAATAGCCTCGACCTGAGCTGTGTAGCCATAACCAGCCGTTTGAATTATACTCTCTCTCACTAAATGTAGTTCACATATCAAACAAGGATTACTGTGGCAGACTATTCTGACTCTCATTTAGGTGCATTTCTTTGAACGTGGGATGGAAATCTACCAATATGTTCATCTTTTCATGTAAAGCACCTTTGTTTAAACAAATATTCATGTGTTAAGGTAGTCTTTTCCCTAAATGGAACAAAGAAGAATAAATGGAACAAAGAAAACTAAAAAATAGAGTTGTAAAGCCAAACACAAAATAAACAGTTACATCAACATCTCTAATTCCTGGTGTGGAATCCCTTTAAGAAGGAAAATTCTCAATCTAGAGAATTTCCTAGTGATTGCTTGCCTTAGAACTTTTTTGTGGAGTTTATCAGACAAGGGAAATTGGAAGTATAATCCAATGGCAATCTGAACGCAATCATGGGGTTTCATGTTATTGCGTGATAGACTACCACATGCAATTTCAGGCAATGGCATGCTATTTTTGGGCAATGGGGAGCCAGTTCGAATGCAATGAGCATTCACGTAATTTCGCTAAACTAGCGAATTCACATGAATGCGTTCTGGCCCCACTTGCTTTTCATTCAAAATTAAGAGAAATTCCTCCCGTGTGATAAACTCCTGTGTTAACAGGTAGGGTGTGGTCTGGTCTTCTAAGAGTTTCTGGAACAGAATAGAAGAAGGGTGTAAGGGTGAGGAACAAGTTAGTTTGTCACCTTCTACACATATGTCTTATCTGTACTGTGAGTTATATCAGTTTCATATCACTCTAACGTTCATAGCTCTAAGCTATGGATTCCTAGGATTTGTAGTTTGCTGAGGCACTTACAATTTTCTACACATAGGCATTTCAAATCCTGGGGTTTTTTGGGAGGGGTGGGTTGGGGGGGGGGGGCAGGAACACCTGATAATGGCTTAGGAAAAACTAAGTGATCATCTTCTTCATCTTCATCTTTTAAAAAGACACTGTTTAGTTGTTATCCAAAAGGGGAATGCATGGGGATAAATGCCATTCTTGCTCTGTTTCCTCAATGGTAAATTTCTCTTAGCGAATCTATTCTAATAATGGCCATATTTGGAATAATGAAAGGAGCAGTTTTGTTGAATTTTGAAATATAAGCTCTTATTATGACTGTTCCTATAGTGACCTAAGAGAATTCAAAAGTGCAGGTGGTTATATCAAAAAGAACTCATTTGCAGTTTTCATCTTCACCAGGAGCATGACTTTTTAAAAGCTAAATATTCTTGTCCATTTAAGACCAAGCCACCCTAATATACTTGGGATTTGAACAGAGGTACCTAAGTATGAACACTATTGCTGGAAAAAAATCAGTTTCTCCTTGAGCAATAGTGGCGAGTGCAGCTAAAATGAGAAGGAAAAGGGGAAGCCAAGAGAGCTGGAAGATAATGTCACAGTAATAATAATAATAATAATAATAATAATAATAATAATAATAATAATAATAATAATATTTATTTGTATACCGCCCTGTGGCGAACCAATCC
>NC_056523.1:293827856-293918676 GCF_019175285.1 Sceloporus undulatus | reverse complement strand
GGGCGGTTGACAACAGTAAATATAACAGAGTAAAATATAAAATTAAAAACATTATAATCCCTCCCCTCCTTATGAAAGTATTAAAAATATGACAGATTAAAAACACAATATCAAAACATAAAACATAATTAAAACAAACTAAAAACCCTGGTGTCCCTCTGGAGATCCTCAACCATCACTAAAGATGGGGCCATGAGAGGAAAGAGGGAATCAGGGAGCCTGGGCCAGGATGGTTAATCTGGAAAGGCCTGCCAGAAGAGATCCGTCTTGACAGCTTTTTTAAAGCTGTCTAATGATGTCAACTGACGGATCTCATCCGGCAGGTCGTTCCAGAGTTTGGGGGCGACAGCAGAAAACGCCCTCTGGGAGGTCGCCGCGAGCCTAGATTTTAGAGGCTGCAGTAAGTTCCTCCCAGAGGACCGGAGAGCGCGGGGAGGATTATACGGGAGAAGGCGGTCCCTGAGATAGCTTGGACCCAAGCCATTTAGGGCTTTAAAGGTAATAACCAACACCTTGTACTGGGCCCGGAAGCTAATAGGCAGCCAGTGGAGGGACCTCAGAACCGGAGTAATGTGGTCCCTCCTAGATGTACCAGAAATAAGCCTGGCTGCCATATTTTGTACCAGCTGAAGCTTCCGAACCAAGCACAAGGGTAGCCCCAAGTAGAGTGCATTACAGAAGTCCAGGCGTGAGGTTACCAGTGTGTGCACTACAGTTTCGAGGTCCCTTACTTCCAGAAAAGGGTGCAGCTGGCGTATCAGCCGAAGCTGATAGCAGGCGCTCCTGACTGTTGCATTTACCTGATTTGTCATCAGGAGCAACGAGTCGAGGAGCACCCCCAGACTGCGAACACAGTCACTGGAGGAGAGTGTGACCCCATCCAGGACTGGAGGTTGCAACCCAATTCTTGGTTTCGGGGCCGCTACCGTGAGCACCTCCATCTTATCTGGATTCAGTTTCAATCTGTTTTTTCCTCATCCAGCCCATTACCGCTTGAAGACATTCATTGAGAGAAGAGATGCCATTGGAATTCGAGGCCGACGAACGAGACATGGAGAAATAGATTTGGGTGTCATCAGCGTACTGATAACACCCAGCACCATAACTCCGTATTATCTCACCCAGCGGCTTCATATAGATGTTGAATAACATCGGGGACAGAATAGTCCCTCCGTCCTGATAATAATAATAAAAAAAGTCCTTGATTCACCTACTCTACTTCATCATCGGAAAGAAGACTCTGACTGAGAGAGTATCTTACCAGACCAAATATATGGGAGGATAGAAGCAGGCAGGGAATTGGTTAAAGAGAATTTTCTCAAAGGACTGGGGAAGGGTCGACATAGCCTCAGTAACCTAAAACTGTACAGATTTGGAGACCAAACTATTCTTCTTTGCCTAGACTGAGAAATTCAGGTGAGTTCCTTGATCCATAAATCCCTTTGATACCTTTCAAAAATAGTAGCTGATGCTGTAATTTGTGTTCTGATTGCCCAAGCACTCTGGAAAATCTGGTTTTTACGTCTTTGCTGAAATTCAGTAGGGTTGTCCCCCCCCCCCCCCGCCGCCACCCAGTGGGATGAGGTGTGCATTTAAAAGTCTGACCTGGAGCTTATTTGAAAGCAATTTTGCATAGATCCACACCTTATTATCTTGTAAGCAGTTTTCCTCAGATGCTCTGCCAGATGGGTCATAATATGCAGGTGCTATTGCTGAGGCATTCTACCCACAGTTATTAGTTTGCATTTCATTTGCAAGGCAGGCACCCACAGAGCAACGGGCTTGATGCAGGTTTGGAATTGTCTGTATAAAAATGTACCCATATGTTAGGGCCAGACAAAAAGCAATATACTATAGCAGTTGACCCTTTGACCTGCAATATTCCTAAATCATATTGGAGTTAAGAGCTGGGTTTAGGGATTTAGTAAATGGCTGTCCCTTTGACCTTAATTACTCTAATGCCTCCTCTAATCCTATCAGGGTCCTGTGAATGAAATGCATTTCTAGTATCTAAAGAAAGGATTATTCAGCCACAGCTAAGCTGCAGTTGAGGCACATGTTTAAAAATTCAAAAGAATGTAATACAAGTCACCTGTTGCCTGGGAACCTTGTGGTGTCAGAGAGCATGGTGAGGTACATTAATCAGCTGCAGACAAGGTATCAGCATAGCACATGATTGCTTGGCCTTGCATGTTCTTTTTGTTGCATTCAGCACCCAGCTTCTGCGAAAAGAAAGGCAGTATCAGGAAGCATGTCATCTGACACTTTTGACCTGCTCCCACGCAAATATTCAGGGCTAACTTCACAAAGCAAGTGGAAGGGGAGCACATATCTGTATAACCCTCTGAGATGCTGCAAAATGATGCTGACATCCTTTTTTTATGGTTAAGCACACATAGAGTTTCCCTTCCCCTGTGCTTGATTACATAGATCATCTGGTTTCAGTTACAGATATGTCAAAACCCTCATACTCCAACTTTGGCAACAATTGCATAGTAACCAGTGTGATTCTACGGATTCATATCTTCCTGTTTATTACTAACTGTGGTAAAATCCCACAATATATATATATAAAAAACCCCATACCCCACTCATGTAGTGAGTTCCCCCCACAAACATAATGTTCTACAACTGAACAAGTGTTCGTCTTTGCAGAATAATGTGTGCTTCACAATACTGAGACATCTAGAATAAGAAAGGGCAAGATAGTATAAAACAAAATACAAAATAAAGATGAAATACACACTACTAGTAAAGTGGGGTCTTTTCTGATCCCACAAAATTTCAATATTACCCTAATTAGGGACCATTGTTTGTGACAATGGCAAGGTCCCCTATGATACTCTTGCAAACAAGCTAGCAAAATGTGGGCTAGACAATGCTACTGTTAGATGGATTTGTAATTGATTGACTGACCAAACCTCTTTATCCTGGATAGAAGTGACCAGTGAGGTCACACAGAGTTCTGTCCTGGCCCCAGTGCTATTCAACATCTTTATCTAATGATTTGGATGATGGAACAGAAGGCATGCTTATCAAATTTGCAGATGACACCAAATACAGAGAGGTAGCTAATACTCCAGAGGACAGGATCAGAATTCAAAATGAGCTTAACAGATTGGAATACTGGCCAAAACTAACAAAATGAATTTCAACAGGGAGAAATATAAGGTACCATATTTAGTCAAGCAATAATAATAACAATGAAACACAGAGATATTTGATGGGTGACAGCTGGCTTGACAACAGTACACATGAAGAGGATCTAGGAGTCCTAGGAGTCCACAAGTTGAACATGAGTCAACAGTATGATGCAGCAGCTAAAAAAGCCAATGTGATTCTAAGCTGCATCAATAGGAGTATAGTGTCTAGATCTATTCTGCTTTGGTCAGACAACACCTCAAATACTGTGTCCAGTTCGCATTACCACAATTCAAGGATATTGACAACCTGAAAAGTATCCAAAGGTATGGAGACCAAAATGATGAAAGGCCCTAAAAGGAGTACCATAGGGAGTTGAATATGTTTAGCCTGGAGAAGAGAATGTTAAGAGGTGACATGATGGCCATGTTTAAATATTTGAAAGAATGCCATGCTGAAGAAGTAGCAAACTTGTTTTCTGCTGCTCCAGAGACTAGGACCTGGAGCAATGGATGTAAGCTACAGGAAAAGAGATTCCATCTCAACATTAGGAAGAACTTTCTGACAGTAAGGGCTGTTCGACAGTGGAATACACTCCCTCAGAGTGTAGTGGAGTCTACCGCCTTGGAGGTTTTTAAGCAGAGGCTGGATGGCCATCTGTCAGGGATGCTTTTACTGAGAATTTCTGCATGGCAGGGGGTTGTACTGGATGGCCCTTGTGGTCTCTTCCAACTCTATGATTCTATGAAAAGAGATTTCCCTTAACCTTAGAAAGAAAGAAAAGACACAGGAATGCTCTGGCTTTATATCTTACCAATTTAAGAGCTAATTAATTGCATTTCACTCACTAATGGCTGGGGAAATGGGGCTTTAAAAAAAATCTTCTGAGTGCCAGATGAACCTCCCAAGTCATCAGAATAGAGAAAGCCTTTTCTCTGGTTGCCTTCTGTCACAGGTCAGATGCCAGGGAATCAGAATAAGATCCTCTGAAGACAGTCCAAGTGCCCAGGCACATTAAAGTGGAAAAGCATTTCTTAAATATTTCTGTTCCTCTCAAGGTGTATTGCTATATTTTATTTGCAGGCTGGAAATACTGAGGTAGGGGTGAACAGGAGATGATCCTTTGGTTTAGTTGAAGGCTTTCATGACCGGCATCCATAGTTTTTTGTGGATTTTTGGGGCTATGTGACCATGTTCTAGAAGAATTTATTCCTGACTTTCCTCCAGCATCTGTGGCTGGCATCTTCAGAGAAAATTGGTTATTTGCAGCCACCTTGCCTGTTGTTGTGGGTCCTGCGGCTGCCCTTATTGCTGCCAGATTTTGTGGTACAGTGTGAAGTCGAAGGCTTTCATAGTTGGCATCCATAGATTTTTGTGAGTTTTTCGAGCCATGTTCTATAGGAGTTTATTCCTGATGTTTCACCAGCATCTGTGGCTTGCATCTTCAGAGAATGCTAACCTGGAAGAGAGTGTGTATATATATACTGTGTGACCCTGGGTGAGGAGGAGTGATTCCCATGTTAATCTGTGTATTGTTCTGTTGTTGATGGCCTCCTCAGGGTAGGAGGATATGCAAAAGAGGATTAGTGTCTGCTAACTGGTGATCATTGTTTGCTGGGAAAGCCTTTGACCCTGAGTGGTTTCTCATTTGCATTTGCTGAGTCCTGGTTTTGGTGTCCTTCAGGACTGGTAGCCAAACTTTATTTACTTTGAGGGTTTCTTCTTTCCTGTTGAAGTTGTCCAAGTGTTTGTGGATTTCAATGAAAACCATGCCTTATGAGGAAAGACTTAGGGAGCTGGGGATGTTTAGCCTGGAGAAAAGAAGGTTAAAAGGTTATATGATAGCCCTGTTTAAATATTTGAAGGGATGTCATTCTGACCTAATAGTTGCTGGCATGGTCCAGAATTTCAGGGTTTTCAACCAGCATTTTGTGTCCAGGATGGTTTGTAATGTGTTGTGCTACTGCTGACTTTTCTCACTGACCCAGTCTGCAGTGTCTCTCATGTTCCTTGATTCGCGTTTGGACACTGTGTTTGGTGGTCCCTATGTAGACTTGCCTGCAGCTGCATGGTATGCGGTAAACTCCTGTGGCTGTGAGAGGGTCTCTCTTGTCCTTTGCTGAGCATAGCATTTGCTGGATTTTCTTGGTCGGTTTATAAACCATTTGGAGGTTGTGCTTCTTCACCACTTTGCCTATTCTGTCTGTGACTTCTTTGATGTATGGTAGAAATACCTTCCCTTTAGGTGGTTGCTTGTCTTCACTCCTCTGGGTTTTTCTGGGTCCGGCAGCCTTTCTGATGTCTGAGATGGAATAACCATTCACCTGTAGAGCCTGGTCTAGGTACTTCAATTCATCTTTCAAGAAATGGGATTCTCAGATGTGTTTTGCTCGGTCTACCAATGTTTTGATTGTGCTTCTTTTTTTGTCCTGGGTGATGGTTGGAATTCTTCTGCAGGTATCTGTCTGTATGTGAAGGTTTTCTGTATACTGTGTGACCCAAACGTTGGTTCAGTTTGCGGGTGACTAGGACATCCCAAAATGGCAGTGTTCCTTCCTTTTCTTTTTCCATAGTGAATTGGATGTTAGAGTGGATGTTGTTCAAATGGTTTGAGTACAGATTTATCAAAATTGTCTGCCCTTGCATTAAGACATTATGGTGTATTTGAGCCAAGCACCCAAAAACACCCACAGAAAAATACAAAGGGAGCGATAATACTGATAATAACCAACATAAAAACCAACATAAAATGAAAGTGGGAAGGAGAGGAGACTAAGGCCAATGCTAGCACCCCAGCATTCCTCAGCACTGGTTATATTGGGTTGCAGTCCCACATCATGAATCCCACATGATGCTCAATGCTGCTGTAGAAAGGATGAGACCACTACCTTTAGCAGCAGTTTTGGGTGGCATGAAGGAGCAGTAAATTTGTAGACATCTTAATATTTTATATACAAGATGTCTAGAAACAAGAGGGGCAACATGTGGGGCATTTTCTATCTCATGTACTAAAATGACTTGTTTGATTATGGATACCATGTATCTTGATTTGGGTGGTAGCAGATTCCATTTACTGCTCTACCTCAGGCAGCAAAATGTCTTCAGCCAGCACTGTTCCTGGGAATCTGACACATTCCCTCTAGGAATCAACGGCCCTCTCCAGACGGGCCCTTTGCGGTGCATCCACAACGTGCTAGGGTTGCCTCGGGGTGGCGCATGCACACGCCCCGCAACCCTAGCACGTTGTGCACATGCCACCGTTACACAGCGCCTTACACACGGCGCGCATAAGCATTACGCCGCAGCTGTGCAGCTGTGTTCTGTCTGTGGTGCTTTGTGGAGGTAAAATTGTCTGTCTGAAACCCAAGAAAGCCACTATGACTCAGTACAAATGATCCTTGGCTAGTGTTTGTCTTGCTTAGTATAAAGCTGTTTCTTCTGTTGTAGGCTTATGAAGATTCTAGTTTTTAATTCTGTTGGAACACTGGAAGATACGTACCAGTATTCATACTGAACATTCTCAATTCATAACAAGACCTGGACATCTACTTCGGCTTTGGGGAGTTTAAAACTGTAAATACTGGAATTGTTCATAAGGGAGAAGACAAGAGAACAAATGGATAGAAGCAATATTCCTTTCTCAGATGCCTGAGAACATAGCATTTATTGAGGTGATAACTTCATTCCAAGAGAACATTCAGAGGAAGCAAATATCTCCCTTGAAACTAATTAACTAACACACTACAAGTACAATTCAGGAAGACTTTGTGTTTTTGCCCCTAATATTTGTTTATGTTTGCCATGGGTCTTAATATTTTTAAAACATGCTTACATAGAAGCTGAAAATTATACTTACCGTATATTCTTTCTTTCATACACTCTTTTTCTTATTAAGGGGGTGTGGGGAGAAGAAGTTGTGAATCAGTATAAATCCACCTGAGGGCATTTAATGGTGAATGTTGTCTTTTGTTGTTGTGTACCTTCACGTTGTTTCTGACTTATGGCAACCCCAAGGCAAGCATATCATGGGGTTTTCTTAGCTAGATTTGTTGAGAGGAGGTTTGCCTTTGCCTTCCTCTGAGGCTGCGAAAATTTGATTTACCTAAGGTCATTCAGTGAATTTCCAGGGCTGAGTGGGAATTCAAATCCTGTTCTTCAGAGTCATAGTCCTGTGCTCAAACTACTACACCACGTTGGCCCAGTGGTGCCACTAGGGGGTGAAGACAGCACCAGGTGACACCCAGAAGGGGGGTGACACTTGTTTGAGTGCCCTTTGGGGCAGGTGGGGCTGAACATGTGCCCTTGTAGTCTTCTCTGTCCTGGGCTTCCTCTCCAGGGAGAAAGCCCAGGACAGAGGAGGCCCAGGACAGAGAAGGAGGGCCAGCATACCATTCTTGCAAGAACTCAGAAGATGGGGGAGGGGGGAGACTGCCTTTTTGACCCTGCCCCATAAGCCCCACCTGCTGGAAGCCCCACCTGCACCAGGTGATACCCTGGATGGGGACGCCATTGCATTGGCCCTCTCATAGTAACAGTAGTGGCACTATAGTCCTGCTGAGAACCATTCTACTTCATGGTTGGTTTATCTTTATCAAAGGTAAAAGAGAAGGGCATTAAAAGTAGAGTCCCCCATTAAACTGAATTCTATTGTTCTAAGTTTAGCCCTTGACTAAATTCTCTCTTCTTCTCAGGACAGATTCTTTGGCTTTTCTTTTCTGCATCTGAAGTTACTCTGAAGTTTCCTTCTCTGAGGTGCCTCTAGAAGGCAACTGTAGACGGCTAGGTGGGTGCATTAGAATATCAGAAACCCTTAGGGGGTTGCACCCCTTGCACCCATGCAAAAATAATTTTGGCCTTCAAATGACATTTTTGCCATGTTTTGGGGGGGCATTTCTGGGTCATATCAGGTCTAGGAGCGGCCTTTTTAACAATAGGAAGGGAGCAGAACTTGCTTTCTGTTCACTGTTCACATCCTGTTTCAAAGAAGGCTTCTCTTGGGACTCAGGGGCTAAACAGACTGGATGTAAAAGCTGGTTTCTGGCCAGCTTGGGCATGTGATACTTTGACACTGCATACCCTGAAGCTGCCTGGAAGCTGCCCAGCTGTTCAGATGGGGGCGGCTTCGAGCCACTCCAGGGGTGGCATTTTGACACCTCACACCCCTGGAGCGGTTTGAAGCCACCCAGGGGTTGCAGCAGGGCTGCCTAAGGCAGCTTTTTACTAGCTCAAGTAGAAGCGGATCTCTTTCGCTCCTATTTGGGCTGACTCCAGGATGGTTTGGTGCTATGGCATGTGGTTCCCACTCTGTGGGGTGAGCGGAATTGGGGCAGCTCCAATCCACCTTTTGGGGCAGTCTATTTCACCCCTCAGTTGGCCCAGCAGCCAAATATGTGGTGGAAATGCTGCTATTCCCCCAGAGGGAATTGGGGGAATTTTTTTTACTCCTGGGGGGCAGCTCACATATGTAGTGGAAATGACCCCCAAATCCCCTTGAGGGTGTTTTAGGGCATATTATGACCTCAAAGGGCCCTGGGGACCACAGAAACACTCCTTTTGATGTAATGTCTATTTCCCTGCCATAGCACGCAATTTGCAACAGTTTGTAATGGTTGTGGAATTAGAGGAAGCTATTCTCCATTGACAGAAAAGGGTCTCCTTTTTCTGGTAATGGAGAGCAAGCAGGGCAGCTTTAGACTTGCAGTAATTTTAACCTACAGTATTAATACCATGTCATGCCATGCCATGCCACCCATATTAGCCAACACAATTATGATCACTAAGTGTATGTGTGTGTTCCTTCAACATGCCTGTTGGCCTATGGAGACTCCATCCTCAGAGGTGTTTTGGCCAGTTCTTTCTTCTGAAATAAAGCCTTCAGTACCTGATATTCATTGGTGGCCTCCCTTCTAAGCACTGCTTAGCTTTCAGATCAAATGGGTGCTTTTACGGTATTTACAGAAAAATTATTGCTTGCTCATGTCCCTCCCTCTTTCCTGCATTCTGCCTATTTCTTCATCCCTCAGTGCTTGTTCATCCCACTCCAACCATTGTAGCATCTTCCTCCTCCAAAGCTAAGAAAGACATTTTCTGTCTCACTATTTTTGCAAATTGAAAGGGGGGAGGGGCAGAGAGAAAGAAAGATGATATTAGGATGGAGGAACACAGAAACATGCAATGATGGGTTAAATGTGTGCTCCATTTTCATAGCCTTCCCTGCTGCACCCACGCCTAGGTTACAAAGGTACAAAAACACATACTTATACTTTTCTCTCTCTCTCTCTTCCCATCCTCCAGCTTTGAAAGACCCCCTACAATTGTTTGTGCTAGCCTAAACTTGCTGCCTGCACCATCTCTGTATGATTGCGGTTTTATTGCAAAAATTATATAGTGAAATATATACAGTATGTATAATTCCTTGTAGTTTGGGGATAAAGCTCAATGTACAACTCAAGTATCAATAAAACAAGCAAAGTGCTACCTTTTCCAAGAGCTCTGAAACCTGTTCTCAATGGCAACAGACTTTCTATTATTCCTTTTTGCATGACTGTCTTAAGTGAGATGGTTCAAAACTATAGGTTTATGCCTTTTCAGTGAATCCATTATGTTACTCCACCGCCCACCCCTACCCCCATTGCAGTCCTTCTCATTCTTTTCATTCTTTTCATACTTGCAACATAAGGGAGAGTAACTTGATTTCTGCATTCCATCAATGAACTGGCTGTATTTCAAAAGTTGATGTATAAAATTGTGTTATAAACTACTTAATAGCATTTTACTCTTAAATTATGGCACCCTGCTTTTTTTTGCTGAACACCACAGTGTAGTTTTTCAGTTTCAGAGTAATGTGAGAAAGGGTCTTGAAAATTGGATTTTATTTTGTTTCTTTATGCATAGCAAAGAAACTGAGGCCGTTCCCTTTATAGGCTCGAGAATATGGAGGCTTAGAAGAGACAAGGCTACCCTTATGTATAAAATAACTTCAGTGAAAACTATAGCTTAGGGAAAGGGACTTCCCCCCCATTAATATGTAATACAACTCTATTAAAAGACTAATGAAAAATAGACCAATTAATAGCACAGCTGGGCCTGGGATATGATTTCCATCAACTCCACAGAATTCCTGTTAGTGGCTGAATGACAGCACCAAATTTCAAATCTGGGTTTCTCATGCTTTCTTATATGGGAGTTCTTTTGATTTTTGCCTACCATCCACATATAGCACTAATGTTCAATATGTCTTTATATCTCACTGTGAAAAAATAAACTATAGTCCATTCAGTTCTCTGATCACACAGACTAAAATGTTATCTGATTCCTCCTGTGCATGTCCCTACAGTTTTTGAGTGAATTCCCACCCCCTCCCTCTTCTAGACACTAGCTGTTTTGACTATGTTTTAACATGATGTTGATATTATGACATTGTGGTAGCAATCATTTGATCTTCCAGATGTTTTTGCATTGCCACTCCCAGCATTTGCTACATTTGACTATGCTGGCTCGAGCTGCTGGGTGTTGCAGTCCAACAACACCTGGAGGGTAACACCTCAACAATGCCACAGATTCACACAGCATTAAATTTCTCAACACAATGCACCAAGCTGTTAACATTTATAATCTCTGCACAGTGGAAGTAGTCCTATGCATTCCTGATGCACAGGACTTCCCTGAGGGTTTATATGGGGCAGATGTGATGTTGGGAAACTTGCAGCTGCCTCCTGCAAGGAGCTTTTTACATGGGGCAGCTCTGGTGAACAATATGGCAAGGTCAAAGCAATGAAAAATTGTACTCACTCCCAAGTAATAGAGTCCTTGCTTTGTAGGTACCCAGGCTGAATTGTCCCTGTTACTCATCCCTCCTCCATGTGCTTCTGTTACATTCTACATAGAGACAGCCCTATTTTATTATATTTTTAAAGAATATTTTTGGACAATGGGCCTGACAGAATCACCAATTGTATCTGAAGGAGCTGAAACTTTTTAAAAAGGCAGTTCACCTCATAGGAACAAGAGATGTCCAATCCTGTTTTGTCAAGGTTTCCATAGCAAAGCCTCAACAAAAATGTGAAGGAATGATATGTATCAATAGAGTTTAGAGATCTTGCAATGTGAGACAGATTTTAAAACAAACAAACAAACAAACAAATAAAACCTTGCTTTGTAACAATTCTTAGCAGCAGGTGTACTACATTTTAAAGAGTGGACATTCATCATGACAGCCTCCATAGCCAGGGCACAGGGAGTGTCCAAAAATGTCCTCAAAAATGTTTACATTAATATATCAATTTGGGCAGATTTTAACTCCACCAGAAGCTGGGTCTTTCATGAAACTAATAGAAATTAACTGCCTATCCAAGACCAAACCAATCCAAAGATTTTGGATTACAAAAGGGATTGTTGACATGTGCTTTAAAGTTATTTTGACTTATGGTGAGTCTAAGGTGACCCTACCAGCATTTTCTTGGCAAGATTTGTTGAGGGAGTTTCTCATCACCTTCCTCTGAGGCTGAGAGAATGTGATTTTCCCAAGGCCACTCATTAGATTTTCATGGCTGAGCAAGGATTTGAATGCTACACCTAGCCAACTCAGGGAAAGCAATTCATAGTACCAAATATTTAAAAGATTTTGAATATAATACTAGGAAAAAGACTGAACTAACTAAAGTATATGCATAAAGTAAGTAACAGCTCACTACTATAGCTTGGCTCTTGAAGAGATGTCAGAGTAGTGTTGAAAGTGATTTGCTGAAGGATACCAGCCTTATAGTTTTTGGGATTAGACAGACCATAGTCTGTTCATGGACTTCTACTTACCATTGCAGCATTTCAGCCAAGTATGATATTATAAGGATTATTTGTCAGTTAAATCAATTTCATTTAATATTATCAGTTACTCTCTGCATTGTGTGAATATTTTATTCTTCATAAAATTATAAAATACATTTGGTTATGGAATTCAGTTAATTTTATTTATATACTTGTTATTTACTTTATGATTATTTTTCAGTTAGTTTCTAGTATTATCTTCAAAATCTTTTCTTATATTTCATACTATGAATTGCTTTCCTAGAATTTCACAGGTGTAGCATTTTTTTTAGAGACACTCATGTAGCTTTTGTATATGAGCAAGGATTTGAACCATGGTCAGCTGGAATCCCAGTCCAGTACTCAAATCTCTATATGATGTTGGCTCTGGAACAATATATTATAGCAGTAAAAATGCATTCCCCTTTCCCATGGTGCTCAGTTAGTACCTCAGTCAATACAGTGATGAGCAGCTGTTCAGACACCCATCTGCTTGCTGACCCAGGGACCCGGGACACTGCACTGCTCCTTACCTTACAGGTGATCCACCTGAGAAGTCCCCCCAGTTGCCACATCTGAGACATAAATGGGGTGCCTGGCAGTACCCACATGGCCAGGGACACCATTTCCACATCAGATGTGATGACAGGGAGGCTTCTCATATGGGTTGCCAGCCGTTAAGGTAAGGAGCACTGGTGGGGCTATAAACAGCTGGGTTTTGCAGTGGAGTTTCAAGGAAACTCTGGGCAAAATGGGTCTTTTCTATCCTGGAGTAAAGGCTGTTCACCCCAGGTTTGGGACAGATTCTCTGGATTTGTGTCTAAACAGGCAGGATTGGGCCCAGTCCTAAACTAGATGACATGAGACCATGAGAAAGCCAGACCAAACTCTTAGTGATCAGGCCCAATCCAGCCTTGGGTATTTAGGCCTGAGTCATCTAAACTAGATGACGTGAGACTGGAAGGAAGCCAGACCAAACTCCTATTGATGTTTCTTTTAAGTTACATATTGAGGTTTACATAGATAACTGCAAAGGCAGCTCCCCTCGGAATAATTTTGCCAAGAAAACACTGTGATAGGTTTGCTTTAGCATTACCACAGGTCAGAAACAACTTGAAGGCACACAACATCTACATAGATATGGGCATCTCAATGGTTTTGTGTTATATGATGTGAAGTTTATTGCCTTATATAAAGTTAAGATTTTTTTTATCATTCCCTCTTGAGATTATTTTTAAATGACTATGATATGAATGTCTGTTTTTTTTAAAAAAAAGACTTGTACCTTTAACTGTAAGCCAGCCAGTCAAATCTCTCAGTAGCACTTCTCTTTATTTACATGTGTCACATTTCACTGTGTGAACAATAGTCTGCCTAATGTAGCACATGATTAAAACTATCCCTTTGCATTAGAAGAGTTAAATGAAAAAAGAAACTTGATTGCAGACTATCCAAAATGAATGTGATGAAATGCCTGGATTATACAACATGAAGTGCTAGTCTCTGCTTGTTTGCCTGCATCTGGGGCACAGAGAAGCTGGTAGGAACTTCCAAGTACAAAATGATTGCTGGCGGTACATTGGGAACATGTCAGGTTATGGGCTGTTTTCTTTATTTTAAAAAAAATTGGTCTCATTGTTGCTTTCTTTTCTTTAAATGGTAGCCATAGAAAAGGAATACAAACACTTCAGCTATGGAATATAGCATCTGACACTTGAGAAAATCTCTTTGTTGATCTAAAGAGGGGAAATGCAATATTTCTTTGCAGCTGATTCATGACTTCTCTTTAAAAGATATTATTTATTTCATTCAATTCCATTCCTTTTCTATGCCGCCTTTCTCCCAGAAAGGGACCCAAGGTGGCTCACAAATAAAATCATTTAGTGGTTTCTAGTAAAAGTTCAAAATGTTTTCTCTACTTATATAAGGTTTACCTGATCTGGTTGTTTTATTTCATACATGAATATTGTTAGTTTTGAATTGTTTTGAAGTTTGCTGAAACATGTTGAACTACTGTCCTTTTTTTTAAAATGGGGCAGAAGGAATTGGCAAAACCACCTCTTCCTTGCCTAAGAAAACCCTATGAAATTTATGGGGTTGTCCTAAGTCAACAAAGTGACTTGAAGGCACATGCACACACAGAGAGATGAACTGATCTCTATACTTTCTATATTATTTTGCCTCTGGTTCATAAAGCTGGGAGAGACCATAAGAGATTGAACTGGATGGATCTTGTGTGCTCTTCCAACTGTGTATAATTGTTGGGGCTCCTCCAGACTGGTAAAAGAGAGAGAGAGAGAGAGAGAGAGAGAGTTCTTGCAACATACAGTAGCTCCATAGATTTTCCCAGGTTTTGCTGGTTGTTGTCACCTCTGCATTACTTGCTTTTAAAAAAATGTTAAGTTTCTTCTTGCAGCAGAAAAAACACTAGGAATGGAAATAATATTCAAAAATCGTTGAAACACATATTTCTTGAATGTTGGAAAACCCTGGAGACTTTTAATGAGAATCTTCACAGTTTGAGACTTACTCTACACAATAAAATGTATGCATTTTATTAAAATGAGCATGCACAAGTGCCTTTCTGAGCATGCCAAAGTGAAACTGGATAGTTCCAGAGGAAGAATAAAGCCTGAATTGGAAGCTGAATCCAGGGAGAAGAAAATCTAGAATCCTATGAGAAGAAATACCTGAGAGAAGAGAGAAGTGCCTGTGTATGTGTCTGTAGGGGTCTTCCCTCATAACAAGGGTGATTAGAAGGTGTGTAGAGAAGGTGTCAACCTACAGTTTTAGCCTGAATAGAAAATATTATGAGTAATAGGGAATGATGGTACTCCCACAGGGTGGAGTAGGAGGAGAGGAGAGATTGAGTACAGAAACCTGAAGAGGAGTCCAAGCCAGCCCTACTGTTAGGCACATGAGCTGCCTGCCACACACTGCAGAATTGTCATGAGGTGTCATGAGGCTGAAAGAAATATGTTAGTTATTTACTTTATTGGATTTTAACTGCCAGGTTTGGGAAGATATATTTGTAGTGTTTGCTCCCTCTTGAGCCAATATAACTTGTCTTGACTTCGGTACTACACACACACACCTACTTTATCTTGGATGATTTGGTGAGCATCAGTTTCTGTTCTGCTTGAGACAGCAAAATGTCTTAGCTTGGACTTGGGAGTAGTGGGTATGAGGAGCTCCAGCATCTGCCAACTTACATAAATATGGAGTGTCTTGCACCATTCTTTCAAAGACCTAAGTGGGAACCCAGAAAGGAGGTCCCTTAAGAAAATGGCTAGTGTGATGCTCATTTGTCAGGAAATTTCTAATGGGAGGTAATTCCCCCAGAATATCAGAAGAGTGGGTCAGGGCTGGCACATTTTAATGGCCTTGCAGCATTTGGGCATCTAATTCTTTCTCTGTATTACAGTATTAATACTGTATATTGTATTACATTATTACAGTTGGCACTGTTGTGAGTGAGAGTGTGGCTCCGCAGACTGAGAATGGTTCTGGAAGTTTTCTATGTGCTCCATTGGCCAGACTGCTTGGGAGTGCCTGGTATTCATTTTGCCTGTTGAAAGCTTGCATTCACCTATCATCTCTGGGGCCAGTCAGCTGCCTGCAGGGAAGACTGTGTACCAAACTGACAGAAGTTCTAGTTTCTGCAAGAAACACTAATTGTAAATTAATTCTCATGGATTTTTTTTCCCACCTACTGTAATAATTAATTTGCAGCAAACATTTCAAGCTCTGAATATACCTGAAAGACATGCCTGTCACTCCTTCTCAGGCAGAAGTTGCATGGGCACGAAACTATTGTTCTCCAACGTTTGGGCATGAGTGTGACTCATGTGCACAGGAAATGTAGGGCAATGAAAAGACAAAACAAAACTAAAAAAACATATCTGTGCTTCCTTTCCCCTAGCAATGCTGTAGTCCTGTTCTGCAGCAGGAGACTGTTGGCCATATCACAGACAGGTCTCTGGTATACAGACAGTGTTTTTGAAGCTGTATGATATGGTGAACCCACAGGATTACTTCTTCTGATGTTCCAGGAACTGGGAACTTATTTGTGCCCATTGGCTACACTTATTTCTTTACTTCCAGAAAACCTGATATGGGCAGGCAGCTAATGTCTTGCAACCCAGTCCATGGACCACCACTATGAATGCAGCGGGGCATGTAGTAAATCTCGTCCATATCTGTACATTACATGAACAGAGAATGAGAAAGAGATTAATTTGTTTACTTCTTTGGACTAGAACTCCAAGAATTCTCTGAATGATGATCCAGCAAGGCTTTTCTTATGTTCATTTGCAGGCATTCATAGATTTATTGG
This sequence comes from Sceloporus undulatus, assembly GCF_019175285.1. Taxonomy (NCBI): domain Eukaryota; kingdom Metazoa; phylum Chordata; class Lepidosauria; order Squamata; family Phrynosomatidae; genus Sceloporus; species Sceloporus undulatus. Next base: position 293,902,397 of record NC_056523.1, on the reverse strand, counting down.
CTGTATTTTGTCCCAAGTGAGAGGTATATGTGTAATCTTATAAACATATTCCTTTCACCATGAAAATGACATAGAGAAGGTCCTACCATTAGGCAGAGTGAGGGAGCCAGCCTTGACCAACAATATTTTCATGCCCCAAACAAGGCAGCAAATATTGCTAATCACCAAAAAACAACTAATACATTATTCTTGTATTTCAGCTACCAGAGAGGGGGAAGAAATGTTTTGGATTGAGGCCTTGTCTGAACAGGCCAAAAGGTACACACACACACCCTCCTAATGGCATTGTCCTGTTTGGACAATGCATGGCTCAGTCTCATGCACCATTTATTTGTTTGTTTATTTGATTTGTACATCAGGTTGTAAAGTTTCTTGAGCTATCCTCAAAAGAGAATTCTGCTGGAAATGCATCATCTGAGAGAATACACTTCATTCTTGCAAGGCAGGGGCTTGTGCTTCATTCTTGCATGTGAGCAAGTAGGGTATTATGTGAAACAAGCCTCCAAGTGACTAGCATTACACATGTCACAGTGAGAGGGAGAAGTTAGCCTTGCTGACATAGCAATTTTACCAAATTAATAAAAGGGAGGGACTTTTGATTAATTCATCACTGTAATGAGAAAGGAAGAATGGGTAGCTGCCTGATGTATAATTCATAATAACAACCCACATGTGGATCAGGCGATCCAAGATTATCCTGTAACTTAACATTAACCTTAATAATGCTGGATAGTGTGTCAGAGCAGCACTGTTTGCCAATTAGACAAAAAGCATACTGAAAGATAGAAGCCAGCAGTTGAACCAATACACAATTCACCCTTTAGTTGGGCAGATGAATACACATGTAAGTACCACCAGCAACTATATCAGTGGCTTCCATACCCGTGGGCAATGACTCTCATCCAGACTTGAAAGGAGCTATCCAGGCTTGTTCTTGAGTGCCACTAAGGCCCAAAACACATTGCAGAAATAATCCAGTTTGAGACTGCTTTAACTGCCCTGGCTCAATGCTAGGGAATTCTGGGAACTGAAGTTTTGCAAGATATTTAACTTTCCCTGTCAGATTGCTCTGGTGACACAATAAACTATAATTCCCAGGATTCCCTAGCACTGAGCCAGAGCAGTTAAAGCAGTCTCAAACTGGATTATTTCTGCAGTGTGTTTTGGACCTAAGTCAGCTTTGATTTATAGGAGCCTTGTGAGGAAGGAACTGGCAAAAACGCCTCTGAGTATTCCTTACCTAAGAAAACCCTCTGAAATTTGTGGGGTTGCATTCAATACTGTAAGATGGATGTTTATGTTAGAGGTATTAGAGAGGATGGAGATGGGAAAGAAATTTTTGACAAATATAGAGCAAATATAGACACAGCAGAGTGTGCAAATAATAGTAAATGGTGAAAAAATAGCAAATATTAAAGCAGATAAGGGTACAAGACATGGCTGCCATCTATCACCATTGTTATTTATAATCGTTCTGGAGGTTTTAGATAACTCTTTCAGAGCTAATAATAAAATTAGGGGTACAAAGATTAAAGGTCATGAACATAAGTTAAGAGCATACATATGGTGATCATATTGGAAGACCCCTTAAGGAATATAGAATGAATATATGTTAGGAGAACTAAATGAGTTTGGCAAATTCTTGGGATTTAAGATAAAGTTAAAACACAAATATTAACAAAAAATTTGAAAGAAGAAGAACAAAGGGAATTAACAACAAGATCAGGCATCAGAATAGTAAAGGTTTTTTTAATAAGGATAAAGGGATTCCCCGTTAACAAGGTGTCAAGTCATGTCCAACCATAGGGGGCAGTGCTCATCTCCATTCCTAAGCCAAAGAGTCAGTGTTTGTCAGAGACTACAGTGATCATGTGGCCAGAATGACTGCACAGAAAGCTGTTTACCTTCCCACCAAAGTGGTACCTATTTATCTACTTGCATTTGCATGCTTTCACATTGCTAGGTTGGCAGAATCAGAATAGTAAAAAAGGTTAAATAATTGAGTACATGGTTATCAGACAGAAATATCAATTTATTTGAAAATAACTATAAGATGACCTAACAAGAAATAAATAAAGATTTGTTAAAAATTGAATAAATATGATTTAACCTTATTGGGGAGAGTGCCAACCATAAAAATAAATATTTTACCAAAGCTGATATTTCTGTTTTTGAACCTACCAATTATAGTTAATGATAAAGTCTTTAAAGAATGGGATAAAGAATTATGTAGATTTTTTTGGATATGAAAAAAAGTGAAAGTCAAACGGAATATACTAAAAAAAAAAAGATGGAAACAAACATGGTTGTGCTTTACCAAACTTAAAATGATATTACAGGGCATGTGGTCTACTGTGGATTTAGGAATGCGTAACATTAGAGAACAAGGAATTACTGGATCTAGAGTCATTGGATATAAGATATGGATGGCATGTATACATGTGGTATAGCAAAGAGGTTGTTAATAAAGACTTTAATAACCACTCAGTAAGAAAGGGATTGTTAAAGATCTGGAATTCAATTAAAGGAAAATTCTACTTTGGTATTCCAACATGGATATCTATTCAGGAGGCCTTTTACAAAAGATGGGAAGAGAGTAATTAAAAAAAAAGATAGCAATGTAATAGAAATGAAATCAAGAGAAGAACTAAAAGGAGATGGAAAAGTTTCATAGGCGGGTTATAGACTGCCATTTCGGACGTCCTCAGGACGTCCCATTTTAAAAAAGGGGCGTCTCTTCTAGACGCCCCTTTCCCTATCACGGACTCAGTCCGTGACAAATGGCGGCAGCCATTCCATGTTTACATCTTGGACGCATAGCGTCCAGATGGGTTGCGGCTGTTATGACGTCGCGGGTGCGCTATGGGTGCCTCGCGATGTCATAACGGCGCCACAGGAAGAAGCTCCATTTTGGAACTTCCTTTTTGCTCCACGAGGGAGTCACGTGATTTGTATGCTGCAACTCCCTCATGGAGCAAAGAGCAGCGCCGACAGACTGCCGTGAAGCAGCGGTTTGTAACACCTCATAGTGGTTTGGATATGTGCAAATTAAATTGAAATTCAAAGAGGATCTAGTTAAGGAAGGTTTTGAAAAGGAACAAAGTGAGTAGGACAAAATATTCTGGGAAAAAGATAAGGGGAAGGTGTCCAAATTATATAAAATATTACTGAAAAGAGAATTGGAGCAGAAGACAGTAACAACACATATGATTTTCTTTATGGGTCCAGAGATAGAAAGAAAGTATTGGAGAATAGTCTTATATTTAGTTACAGCCGCCAGACTAGTACTGGCAAAAAGTTGGAAATTAGAGTACATACCAAAGATAGAAGAGTGGCTACAGAAGATCAAATCAAGAGGCAACTTGAAGGCGCGCACACACACACACACACACACTGATCATCACCAGTCCTTCGTTGGTTTTGCAAATTCAGGGCCACAAGCTTTCTTGACTGAATCAATCTATATATGGTGCAGTCACACTCTTTTCTTACTACCTTCGACTTTTCCGAGCATCATCTGTTCCAACAAGTCATGTGAGCTCATGATATGATCAAAACATAATCACCCTCAGTTAGTCATTCTAAGGAGAGTTCAGGCTTGATTTACTCTATGACCCCTTTATTTTTATGTTGTTATTGTTGTTGTTATTATTTGCAGTCCGTGGTCTCCATAGAATAAGCTAGCAACAATTTTCAAATGAATTGTTTCTTTCCTTGGCAACTTTTTTCACTGTCCAGCTTTCACAACCATACATAGAAACTGGAAATGCTATCGCATGGATGATTTTGATTTTGTTATTTAATCTTTATTTCCCAAGATGTTGAATCAGTTTTCAGCACCTCTTCTAGCTCTTTTAAAGTTCATATTAAAACTCTCAGCAGACATGGCCACCTCTAGCAGCCGCTCATTCACACCTACAGACACACTTGAGCATCTCACCCTCTCTCTAGTCTGTTCTACAGTGTGCAAAGGAAATTTATGACAGTGGTGGTGGTGATGATGATACAAAAGCTTCTGGCAGCAATTGGCTGAGAGCTTAATAAGGCGTGGCATTGATTGTGCGAATGCAATTCATGTTAATGTGTCCCCTCCCTTAAGTAAGGAGCAAGCTCAGCAAATGTTAAGCAGCTTTGGGATCCTGAGGATGGAAAGGTGAAGTGTAATGACACTAATCCCATTTCAAGGAAGCTACTATTTACATTTCAGTAGAATTCTGGACTTGTGCCAGTGTGAAATTCAAGTTTCCCTTTAAAGATGTATATATGTATATATGTATTCTTTTTAACCAATAAAAATTTATTTTAAAAATATATTAAAAAAAAAAAGATGCACAGCAGAATTGTGAGTAGGAGAAAATGAGAATTCCAGGGTGCTAAAGCTGCTCATTTACAGGACAAACACCTTGCACATTAATCCCTTCCATACAGTTTCCAGACACACACATCTATCCTGGTTCCAGGTGGGTAGGGTTCAAGTAAATAGTCTGGATGTGAAACTGCTAGGTGCTCAATGACCACTAAATATATGCTTCTGCTGAATTAGGCTGCAGCCCATACAACCATAGGCTGAATCAAAAGCGTTAGTCTTTAAATTGCCATGAGACTATTTATCCACTACATATTAAGTAGAAATGATTTTGCGCAGAATAAAACTCAAACTGTGAAATTTTGCTCACATTTAGGATTCTTCTTGTCCTGATTTCCCTAATGCTCAAGAATCCTGGTTTTTGACCATTTTTCAAATATTCTTCTATTCCTACCATCTGTTTCATGGACAACATGAAAACTGTAATTTTATTTTTTATGCATTTCTACAAATGGCACTGCCTTTCCACTGTGGTGGGCTTGCATGCTCCTGTGAGGCAAGGGGCTATGCTGACTGCAGCATAAAGTTAGGATTGTCCATGCAGATGACACCATATTTTGTCTTTCCCATTTCTATTTATGGTTCTGAAAGCTGGACAGTGGAGAAAGCTCACAGGAAGAAAATCAACTCATTTGAAATGTGGTCCTGCAGAAGAGTTCTGTAGGTACCCTTTTTTGAATAAACCAAAATAAATAACTTACAAACTCTTCAAAAACATAGGAAATACCCAATTCAAAGGAAGACAAGACAAGAATTCAATGAGATACATACATGAGATTCCTAAAATGGGTAGCAGTTTACTGGAATAGATAAATATTTATTTAAAATATTTTAAATAAATGGTTTTCATAACAAAAACATTTATTTCTGTTTTTAAAAAATATAACATAAGAAAAAGAAATAACCTCCTGGAGTTGTTTGGTTTGGATGGAGCTCAAGCATATGATGTTTAGTATAATTCAATTGTTGAGAAGATCAAAATGCAAAAGTATACTGATCACATGCCTTCAATTACCACAGGGTATATAGGATCAAATTTTGCTGGAAAAGAAGTCAGTGTGGTGACTATAACATGATAATATGGATGAAAGCCTAGTTTGGCAAAGGCTGCTTACTGAGAACTGATGGGCCTCTGTCAGTTGTGGTTATTTTAAACACTTTGATTCCAGGGGCTCAGAATGTGCTGTTGTTTGTGTTGGAAGTGAATTTCAGCCTTTCCCTTCCTCCACAGAATTCAATCCCAGAGGATTCCATTTCCAAATTCTATTTGCAGTTGACCATTTACTGTATTTGGATGCTGACTGTACTGTAGAGAAACTGTACTATACTGTATATTTCACCATAGAAATGCATACATGTCTTTGAACATAGTGCTTTGCAGCTTTTATTTCCCTTTTGGCATCATACATTTATTTCTAACTCCAGCCTAGTAAGTGCAATTGAACATATGAATGCAATTTAGATTATTTTTTTTTATTTTGTGTGTGGTAAGGAGAGGACATTGGTAGAAGATGTTATTCAGTATTTGTGAACAGTCCAGATAGATGTGACTGGAAGCATGTGCTGCAAGGACATACTCAGAGTGGTCATGTCTCTTTGTTTACAGAAAACATCTGTGGGAGGTCAATGTGGATTGGAATCAATGCCTGTGCCAGAAGGTCTTCCCCCCTGTGCTATTTTCCCACTGAAAAAAATCATTTCCCCCACATTTAAAAAAAAAAGAAAGACCAAACACACACCATACTGTGTGCCTCAATTTAAAATGCTTTAAAATGAGAGGAAATAGAAGTTTGAGAGAGAGATTTCTGACAATAAATCAAAGGGCTCTTTGATGCTACACGATTATAATGCTATGATTCCACTTTAACTACCATAGCTGCATTCTATGGAAGCCAGGGATTTGTAATAGCGTGCTGAGGAACTAGAGATCTTAGCTGAGATATTGCTCCCTAAACGTACTCTCTGACCTTGGTTTCTCGGGCCTTGTTTTCGCTTGGTTCACATCTTACTTCTCAGATAGATCTTTTTCAGTGGTCTTGGGTGGTCAGACCTCGTCTTCTGTCCCCTTATCTGTTGGAGTTCCTCAGGGCTCTGTTTTGGGTCCCCTTCTGTTCTCTTTATACACACTCTCCCTTGGCAAACTTATCAGTTCTTTTGGTTTTTCCTCCCATCTGTACGCCGATGATACCCAGTTGTACCTTTCCACCCCTAATCTTTCACCAGAGCTAGAGCAGCAAGTGTCATCCTGTTTAACAGCTGTCTCCCACTGGATGCACCATCGGCGTCTGAAGCTCAGTATGTCCAAGACCGAGCTTCTTGTTTTCCCTCCTAAGCCCACCCTTCACTGCTCCTTTTCTATTTCTGTCAATAACATCTCTATCCAGCCGGTCCAGGAAGCCCGCAGTCTTGGTTTCATCTTTGACTCCTCTTTGTCATTTATCCCTCAGATCCAGACTACAGCCAAAGTCTGTAGATTTTTTCTCTATAATATCGCCAAAATCCGTCCATATCTCTCAGCTTCTACCGCAAAGACACTGGTCCATGCCCTAGTGGTCTCACGACTAGACTACTGTAACCTCCCCTTGGCAAGGCTTCCCCTCTCTCATCTCCACCCATTAATTTCTGTTCAGCATTCAGCTGCACGCATTATTTCACTCGCTCGCCGTTATGATCATGTCTCCCCTCTGTTGTCCTCCCTTCACTGCCTCCCTTTTTCTTTCCGCATCAGGTACAAACTTTTGCTACTCACCTTTAAAGCCTTGAATGGGCTGACCCCTCTTTATTTAACCGATCTTCTCTCTCCCTATATTCCTACTCGCACTCTCCGCTCTGGTAGCCAAAGTCTCCTCTCTCAACCCAGGATCTTCTCTGCCCCATCCCGGATCCGTCCCTTCTCTCTTGCTGCCCTTCATTCCTGGAACCTTCTTCCTCTGCATGCACGGCTCATCACTTCCCTAACCAGCTTTAAAGCTGAGCTGAAAACCATATTGTTTAGGGAAGCATTCTCAGGGAATTTGTGATTGTCATCTGGCTGTCTGATAATATTTGATGTGATGTTTTTAATTTGTTTTTTCTTTTCTATATGGTAATTTTATCTATTTCTCTTTTTAATTGTTATTATCTTAGAGTGTACGCCTTGGGCAGGCTTTTATATACTCTTTAAGTTTACCGACTTTGTACAGCGCTGTGTATAATTACAGCGCTTTAGAAATAAAGTTTAATAATAATAAATAATAATAATAATAATCTGCAAATCCCAGGATTATATAGAATGGAAACAGGGCAGTTAAGGTGTAATCATAGTGTTAAAATTATGTGTAGTGTGAAAGGGATGGGAAGGGCTAACAAGCCACCATGTTATGTCCCTTTTCCAATGCTATTTTTGCTTATTATGCGACTTGTGCCAATCTGGCAATGGTAGGTGTGCTCTAATTATAATTATTATCTCCTTTGCCCTTTTCCCAGTCTGGGACTCGAGGTGGCTTACAGTATTAAAACAGATAGAGCTAAAATAGTATGTAATGAAAAGTTTAAAATGTAATTAAACTATTTGTTAAAAGAATAACAGAAAGAAGGCCAATTAATATAGACAGCACAACACATGAAAGGCCTTTGTCTCATAAGCAGTCAGCCCTCAAAGATCTGCCAAAAAAAAAACGGGTAATCACGTGCCTATGAAAGGATAACAAGAAGGGTGTCAGTCTAACCCATCCTGGAAGGGAGTTCCAGATCCTGGGAAAAGCAACCCAGACAGCATTTTAAGCCTAGGATGATTTATAACATGTTCTGCTACTACTGATTTTTCTGGCTGATCCATCTGCAGTGCTTCTGGTGTTCCTTGATTTGTGTTTGAACACTGCATTTGGTGGTCCCTATGTAGACTTGTCTGCCACTGCACAGTATGCAGTAACATACTGCAGAACATGTTATAAACAGATATAAGATATATATATATATGTAAGGAGAACATGTTATAAACCATCCTGGGCATAAAATGTTGTTTGAAAACATTGAAATTCTGGACCATGCCAACAACTATTAGCTCATAATGCACAAGGAAGCCACTGAAATCCACAGACACCTGGACAACTTCAACAGGAAAGACAAAACCCTTAAAGTAAACAAAGGGCCCAAACAGACAGGGCAAAATAAAGCTGCTTCGGGTCACTTTGGAGGTATGCTGTTTCAATGACACACACATCCTAAGGACTGGAATGCAGCTTTGCTGCAGCTTCTGGCCACTTAGGATGCATGCATCATTTAAATGGCATACCTCCAGATTGACCTGAAGCAGCTTTATTTTGGTCTGTTTGTTCGGTCCCAAAGTTTGGCTATCAGTCCTGAAAAACACCAAAATCAGGACCCAGCAAATGAAAATGAAAATCACCCAGGGTGAGGCAGGGGAATTCCCAGCAGACAATGGATCATTAAGTAAATGGACACCTTAGGCCTTGCAATTCAACAGCAGAACAATACACAGATCAACATGCAAATCACCTCCTCTCAACCAATAATATATATACCCCACTCTCTTCCATTCCAGCATTCTCTGAAGATGCCAGCCACAGCTACTGGTGAAATGTCAGGAATAAACTCTTCTAGAACATGGACACATAGCCTGAAAAACCCACAAAAAACTAAGAATAATAATTGTAAAACATTTCAAACTTTTAACTTTTTTTGGAAAAATCGAAAAGTTTGAAATTTGAAGTTTAATTTTTAAAAATACTGGGTCCTCTCCTTTCTCCTCCCACTGAACCTTATCCCATTCCCACCATTTCAAAAAGCATGTAAAGGGAAGCAGGTGAATGCCATAGCCTGTTTCTGCCAAAAGGCAGGTGTTTGGGGAGCAGTGGGCTCACCTTCCTTTAAAATGTCACCTAGTGCAGTCCGCACCCTTGCACCCTCTTAGTGATGCCCCTGGCTCTGAGCACTACACCACATTGCTCAGAGAACCTAAAGTTCATGTCAACCTAGAACCTTTGTCTTCCAGTCTTATCTCTAAAGGAAGGGAATCTACACACACACACACACACACACACACACACACACACACACACACACACACACACACACACGGCTTATCCCTAAGCCACCTTATACAGCTGAGAAATTTCAGACTCTCTGCTTCAAACTCTGCACTTCCATCCCACTTATGACACAAATATGTTCTGCTCTTTAGTTAACTGTCTTTGCATTGATCACAACCCATGGCAACTCTGCTGATAAGACATCTCCAAGAAGCCCTGTCTTCCACTGCTCTGCCCAACTCCTGTAAACTCATATTCATGATCTCTTTCACAGAGTCCATCCATTTAGCATGCAGCCTTCCTCTCTTTCTACTTCCCTTCACCTTTTTCAGCATTATTGTTTTTTTCCAATGATTCATGTATTCTCATGATGTGTCCAAAGTGTGAAAGCCTCAGTTTTGTCATCTTGACTTCCAGGAGATCTCTGGCTTGATCTGCTATGGGACCCATTTGCTTGTCTTTTTTGGCTCTCCATGAATTTCTCATTGCTCTTCTCCAGCACCACATCTCAAATGAATTGATTTTCTTCCTGTCTTCTTTCTTAATTGTCCAGCTCTCACATCCATACATGATGATCGGAAATACAATGGCTTGTATGACTCTAACTTTTGTTCTGTTCTAGTCTCTTTTAAAATGCTATTAAAGCAGACCTGTTGCATTTGTGAGTCCACCTGTCATTCTGCTGTGTGGAGCCAAAGGCTCTTCCAGCAGATCCTGCCTTGATGGACCACTGCATTTGTTTATAAGGGAAATATTTGCTAGCAAAGGATGGAAATTAGGAAAAAAATAACAGCATTCTCACAAGCTTTGGAAGCCAGGTTTTTACTGGCCTACTGACAGCCTTCAAATGTTAAACAATTACTCACTGACCACAGCATACTTAACATGGATGATAATACAGGGTCAAGACCCTGACACAAACCCAGATGCCAACTCTGTCCCCACATCTACTCTGGGAGCAATATTAAAGGGACCAATAACATCACTCACAACAGCAGAGGTACATTTACTTGCTCATCCTCCAATGTGATATATATCATCCTAAGTCAAGCAATGATCGTCTACACTCTACATTGGACAAACAAGCCAGTTTCTATGTAAGAGGATTAATGGATACAAATCTGACATTAGAAATTACAAGATCCAAAAACCAGTTGCAGTTGCATTTCAATTTGTCTGGACACACAGGTGCATCTGCACTCCAGAAATAATCCTGTTTGACTGCCATGGCTCAGTGCTATGGAATTCTTGGATTTGTAGTTTTGTGAGATATTGAGGCCTAAAACACACAGGCAAAATGATGTGGCTTCAGGCTGCCCAGGAGATGTGCCCTTTACATGATGCATGTCCAAATGCAGCCTGAAGCAGTGCTGATGTGATGTCATTTCCAAAGAAGTAGACCAAGGAGGAGCAGATAGAATCCACTCCTTCTGGTAGCCCGGTTCAGGATCATGGTGGTTGCCCAGATCAGGCCCAGCCCCATGTAGTCACTGTAGTCCCAGCATGAATGGTGCTAGCATGGTCCCAGCATGGTTCTTTTGGCCCATTTTGGGTCTTAGTCTTCTCTGTCAGAGCTCTGGTGCTACAATAAACTACCAATCTCATAGCACTGAGCCTTGGCAGTTAAAGTGGTGTCAGACTAGATTATTTCTGCAGTGTGGATGCAGCCACAGTGAATGATTTTTAGGTTGCAGTCCTTGCACATGGAAATGACAAAGCAAGACTAGAAAGAGAAACTGCTGTACTGAATTATATTCACAAATGCCAATGCATGAGCAAAAGGATAAACAAAGATAATGGCTTCATGGCACTCTACATATATTAATGCAACAGCCTTCGCTCCTGTACATATAACAAAAGGAATCTTCCCAGAGAGAATGTTGAACCTAAGGAAGCAGATTTATTGCTTTCACACATCAACACAAATTGACCAATGTAAAGATCTGAAAGACCTATATCATTTTACCCAGTGCTTTGAAAATTTAGGGTAAGGGCTATGATTTGCATCTTTCTGGATCCTATTACATTCTATCCCACTCCTCCAACTGTATAAATATGCCTTATAGTGTACACAATAGTGTATCCAAAGAAATGGGTTTATATTCACAAAAGCTCATGCTAAAATAAAAACCAATTAGTCTTAAAGGTGCTGCCACATTTCCTTTCCCCCTTTCCACTTTGTTCCTCCTTTTCATAAGAAAGAAGACACATTTTTTAAAAGAACAGATATTCTAAGCTCCCCCCCCCCCCAATATATTTCCATAACCAGAAAATGGAAAAGTTGCCTTTTTGAACTACAATTCCCAGAACTCACAGCCATTGTGGACATTTGTCAAGGGATTCTTAGAGTTGTAGTTCAAAAAGTAGCTTCTCCCGGTTCTGCATTAGTGATGAAGGAAACAGAATCATTGATTTAAGTCTCATTTAGAAATATACTGTGAGGTTTCTGAGAGGTAAGGGAAAGTTAATCTACACATTGCACTAGAATGAAACTGTAGTACAGTGGGTCCTTAGGATCTGCTGGGGTTTGGTTCCAGGATCCTTTGGGGATACCAAAATCTGTGAATGTTCAAGTCCCATTGTACACAATGGGGAAGTAAAATGAAGCCCCTTATATAAAATGACAAAAATCAAGGTTTGCTTTTTGGAATTTTTGTTGGTGTTGGAATATTTCCAGACAGTGGATGGTGAAATCCAGGAATGCAGAATCCATGGACACAGAGGGCTGACTGTATTTCCAATTCACTCCAGCTCTACATTACCTCTAACCCCAGTGGATTTTTCACACATATTGTACAATAATGTGTTTCTATATAGCATATATGAGTTTGCTGAAAACAGATCTTCTTGGTTGCACTTGAAATCTTTTCTGCTCCTGCTTGTTTGCAATTATTTTTACTTCATTTCTCTTTCACCACCTTCCATCCTCCTGGCTCATTTCCTCTAATCCCTGCACCTTTTGGTTCTTTTGTTCCAGCCAGATTACAAAGATGGTTAATGCTGCTTTTTATTAATAAAAATCCCCTGAACACTCTTGCCAATTGGCTGAACAGGCAAGGATGTGGAAAGTACATATCCAATTAGATTTTCATTGAGATTCCCATCTGGCTAAAGTATCAAAGGTCAGCTGAAAATTGAAAAAGCACACATGGTCATTCATGCTGTTTTATACAGAGCACAGAGTGTACTCCACAGGAGATGCCTTCTCTTTAAACACAGGCAAAATCTCATCTAAAATATAAAGATAGAAGATGGCTCTTTAAAAGAAAAAGACAAAATTCAGCCTGCTCAACATGAAAAGACAGCAATCAATCAAACCCCCCCCCCCCCCATTTGCAAGCTGAGCCAAGTTCTAAGCCATTCCATCTAAAGAAGGAAGATCTGTTTTTATTTTAAAAATTAAAATAGAGGACATTTTATTTTAAAATCCTCTATTGCTTCTCTGGGATGGATTTTTCAAAATGTGCACTGAGGGGTGTCTAAAAAATGAAGATTAGATACAAAACCATCAACAGAAACCACTTTGTAATAGCATAGAACCCACTAACAGCATGCATGTGTCTTTTGTCACTAGCGAAGGGCAAAGACAAGAGTTCAAACAACTTTTAAAAGTATGGATTGTAGAAATGTTGCTGAGATGAAGAAACTGCCCAGGAATTATGGATTATGAAATTTTTACCTCCCCGCTTCCTTCATCAATTTGAACTCAGTCTTGTGCTACAACTAAAACCGGTGTTCACCCTAAAGCCATCTTCTTTAAATTGCATATTATGTTTTAATATTGGCTCCCCACTCTTCCAGACTCCACCCATCTTTCTCTCCCCACTTCTACCCATTTCTTCAAACCATTTTGGAGAAAGAATTCTATAATTCATTGGGTTAAAGGGATCATCGGCTGGTTTCATGGGATGTACTGCCAACATTTTGGAAACATTTATTTATTTTTTCTTTATTGGAGTGAATACAAGTACAGTGGTTAAGAAATATTTCCTTTCCTCTGGTTCCTGGCAAAAGCTGCAGTAAGTGGCTACAAGCTGAGGCAGGAGAGGCACGGATATACAAGGGTACACAAATAACATTCCAATATTTTAGTCAAGAAATAAATACATGAACTATTAAATCTTCTTGGGATGAGATTTACTGATTGCTTCTCTATGACACTAGGTGTGGTGTTCATTCACAACTGGGGCTGTGCAAGGCTATTTTTCCTGTGCTTAACTTTTTCCAAGTTAAAATTTAGGAAGGATTAACACTGTAAAAAATATTCTGGCTACAGCAAGAGTTATATATGTACAGGTCAAATTCCAGTAATGACCACAATCTTGTTACTGCAAGGTGATCTTACTCTCTCAGTTTCTTTTATCTATGGCTGCATCCACACTGCAGAATTAATGCAGTTTGACACTGGTTTAATTACCATGGCTTCATGCTATAGAATCCTGGGATTTGTTATTTGTTGCTACACCAGATCTCCCTGACAGAATAGGTTAAATATCTCCTTAAACTACAAATCTCAAAATCCCATAGCATGGAGCCATGACAGTTAAAGTCGTGTCAAACTGCATTAATTTTGCAATGCAGATGCAGTCACCATGTTAATTCCTCCCATTTTCGTAGTACATTTGATTATTTAAATGTCTGCAAATACAGTCCACATGGTACAATGACACTTTGCCTGATTCTTGCCATATTAATTCAGATGGAAGTCTCATACTTCAGGGATTTAACTATGGGGGTGGCAAGGATTACTTCCCCCAGATAAGAATTCTGTCTCCCCAATTTTCCTTCACCACCACCACCACCACCCCTGAAATTTCTAGCATACCAGAGAGTGAGACATTGAAAATGGTTCCCAGATATTTGTATTGCTTCCATTCTCCTGGTAACTTTGCCTACCCCTACTTCTTTGGGGGGTGGGTGCCAAAAATGTATTTTTCAAAATGCCAAATTGAATGGTGGAAATATAAGCAGAATTCTTATTTAGGAGCAATACTCATTTCTCCGCTCACCCCACTCCTTAACTACACTCCTGGCATACTTGGAAATAAACTGATTTGGTACTTATGGCAGAGATGGCAGGGTGACCAGTCACCCGAGACGAGGCTCGTCTGAGTGATCACTGTAGCAGGTGAATAGGGACTAGATCCCTATCATCCAGACTCTGGAGAAGGGGTTTGGGAGCACAGCTCGACTGAAGTTTGGATTCTTGGGAGGGAAGGGAAAATTCCCTTTCTCCTGTCCTGGGAAAACTTTCCACAGAGCAGCCACGTCTGCTAATGGCTGCCTTTGTTGGCTTTCAGCCAGCTCAGACCACTGAACCCAGTCAGCCATTTCTTTTTTCAGTTTATTCTAGTAGTTTAGTAAAGTAGAGAGTTCAATAATTGATCTTTCTTATTTTATTTTATTTTATTTTTGCCTTTGCCAGGGGTACCATTTCAATCTTTGCTATGGTGGTGGGTTGAAGAAAATGAAAGAGATTTCAAGGAAGAGCCAGTACACTTATTACAGGTTCATCCATGGCATGGTATTTCCAGTTTCTGTGTAAGACTGCAAAAGCTGGACAATGAAGAAGGTAAGCAGGACGAACATTAACTGCTTTTGAAATATGGTGCTGGAAAAGAGTTATGTAGATATATGGATTGTCAGAAAGACAAACAAAAAATTCCTAGAGAAAATAAAGTCTAAATTCACCGTAGAAGCCAAACTGAATAAAGTGAGGCGGTGATTCTTTGGCCACATCATGAAATGACATGAATCATTGGAAACAATGGCAATGGAGCTGGAAGGCAGTAGGAAAACAGGAAGACTGCACCACAGACAGATTGAATGCAGCCCAGAATTTGAAAATTCTGAACAGGAATATTGGTGACTGAGGCTCTTGAAGGGCTCTGGTTCATATAGTTATCATAACTCAAAATAAGTGTGATGGCAAATAAAAACTGTAAATGAGGAATCCACTTCTTTCTAAGAACCTTATCACATTACAAAAATAAGCTGACACACAGCAATAGAAAAGCGGTTTTCTGTTTAACTCTCTGCATGACCTCGAACCACTTCTCTTCTCTTCCCAAGGGAGACGTTCATAAATGTGTGCCTTTGTCATGCTGGAAAAAAAAACCACATATTTTTGGCAAAAGGCACACTTTCATGACCATCTTCCTCTGGAGGGTGAATGGAAATGCTACAACATCATGCAGAGAGATAAGCAGAAAGCTGCTTCCATCAAGCTGCACCTCAGCTTACTTTTGCTTAGAAAACAGATTCCGCCCCCCATAATGGTTCTTTTGGAATTGTTGAGTACAGGGAGAATGTTACACAGGAATAATCTTTTTTGTCCCCTTACAGTTGAGAAGAAACTACCTTCTTCTTGCATTTCTCCTTGAGGATTTACCACCCTAGAATCTATTTGTAGTGCAAACAGACACAGAGAGGTGGTCCATTGTAGATCTGGATCCACCAATAAACCAATGAAACAGAATCAATTTCATTAAAATTGTGGCTTAAATAAATAAAAAATGCATTGGGTGTTGGGGGTGACTTTTAACCAGTCAGTATTTAGTTGAGGGAACCAATTCAGAGACGTATTGAAGGGAGACAATGAAGCACTTCATAGGGGGTGAAATCTCCTTCATGCATCATGTGAGTACCATGAGGATGTAAATATTGCCTGTAGTCATGGCTACAGTGTCATCTTACTTTGCAGAGCATAAAAGTATCTTTCTTACACATTCCTCCCATATTTAAGCCTTGATTATCTCTTGTCATACAGTCAGAAGCCAGGACTCAAGTTGTGTGATTCAGTTTAGACTTCACTCAAATATTTTGTAGGATCAGATAAAGAGCAAAAGCATCTAATAAGGGCTACATAACACTGGAGTTCATTTAGATGCTGATCCTTTCACTATGGCTTGTTTTCCTTCACAGACTTTTTGCATGTTCATGAAAGGACTGATCAAAGATATGTCCGTAAGACAATATGTTCAAATTGAAAGTGAATCTGTTATAAAGAGGCAACTGCAGCTGGGGTATTTGCCGCCAGCAAAAGCAATAGCAGTACATTTCTATACCACTTATCAGTGCAATTAAGCAGTCCCTAAGTGGTTTACAAAGTATAAGATAATTGCCCCCAACAAGCTGAGTACTAATTTAACAACCTCAGAAGGAGGCTAGGCTGAATCGACCCTGAGCCCCTGGCTTGTATTGAACTCACAACCTTGTGGTTTTGTGAGCGTGTGGCTGCAGTACAGGCATTTAACCATTGTGCCACCATGCATGGGAATTCTGTTGTCAACAAGGTTTGTTTCAAACATCACAATTTATTAGAATTCCCAACATTCAGAAACAAGAGAAAGTGAAACTGAATGAGACTTGTCCATCTCCACTTGGGATGGCTAAGTTCCTATTCTTGACAAAGTGGCAAAGACCTAAGAATTAATTGCAAAAAGAAATACCCCATGCCTCAAGAATTTGCATTGAGTAATAAAGTATACACAACAACATGAGATTGCTATTATATAGGTCACCCTGAGTCCCAATTCTAGAGAAAGCTGGGATACAGAAAGGAATGACTCCCATGATTGGGAAATAAAAATTGAAGGATATAATCTAGAAAAAGAGAGGGAGTAGAAATATATATCAAAGACAATCTCACTTCTATAGAAATCCACATGAGTGATTAGACTGGACCAGTTAAGAGTGTTTTGGGAAAGATAAACAAAGAAATGTATGGTAGGAGTTTACTGCAGGCCACCAAACCAGACAAAGTAGTACATTATGCTTTTCTGGGGGGGGGGGGGTGTGTGGATGACTGGGGATGTGGCACTCTTATGGTATATGCAACCATGTAGCATCTCAGCCAATATGTCCAAAATAGCATACCCTCAGTTTACTCATTTTGGCTTCTAGTGCGAGTTCATGCCTGTTTTATTCTAGAATCCATTTATTTGTCTTCTTAAAGGTCCATTGTATCTGCAGACGTTTTCTCCAGTGCCACATTTCAAATGAGGTGATCTTCTTGCTGTTCACTTTCATCACTGTCCAGCTTTTCAACCAGGCATAGAAACTGTAAATATTACGGCATGGATAATTCTGACTTTGGTGCTTAGTGATACATCATTAAAGGTACTGAATCTATTTATGGATAGTTTTTAGTACCATGGAAAGCTACTTTAACATTCTCATTGAAACCCAGAACACATTCACCACATGGGATGGAAAGAATCTTTAAAAATATTTACAGAATATTTACAGAATAGTAAAAACTAACAAACATGGGGTTTGAGTGTTGAGAAACTCTCATGAGAGGAACTCTGGGTTGATTAAAATATTTGCAGTTTGGAACATGTACTGCACAAAATTCACATGTGATTGTTTTGCACCAAACATTTCCTGCACCAAAAATAATATTTTGACGTAGCAATATTATTGCCTCACAGAAAATGCTGTTCCTTTGCAGAAAAAAAAATACTGCAATTGAGGATTTATTCTACACAAAATTTGTTCATGGTTGATTTGTGTAGAAAACAAATTTTTCTGCTCAGGAAACAGCATTTTCCTTGCAAGAAATAAGATTTCTGCATAGATCTGTGCCAAAAATGCTGCAAAATAAGCCCAGAATTGTGAATTGACTACAAAAACTGTGTAACTTTCTCACAATGGGTAAAATTAGGCTGAATCTGCACTGCAGATATAATCCAGGTTGGTGCCATTTCAACTGCTATAGTTTAATCCTATGGAATTCTGGGAACTGTAGTTTTGTGAGCTCTGCTTCCACAACAAACCACAATTTCTAGAATTCCATAGCACTGAGCCATGGCAGTTAAAGTGGTGTCAAACTGGATTATTTCTGCAGTGCAGATGCAACCTTAGTGAAGGATGGCATTCCTATTCACCATCCCACTGGCATGGGTTCCACCCACTGCCACTGGTCTGTATACATACTCACACAGTTGTCTTCTTATTTCTTGACTACAGCCTCCATCTTGATTAATGTCTGAGCCAAGGCATAAAAATTCTTTAGCTAATTAATGTCTTCATCACCCACTTTAAAGTTACATAAATCATCGGTGGACATCATTTTTCTTTTCTTAATAGTCAATTGTAACTCTGTTTTCATTCTTAGAAGGTTCTTCGTAAATACCTGAGGATAGTGATTCCTCAGCCCATTTGAAACCCTCTTCCAGTCCTGGATTTCCCTGGCAAGTAACATATTTTTCTCTCCTTCATAAAAAAAATATACAGGTAGTTCTAAACATCTTGTTGAGGCTGAGCCTTGCTCTCATTTGCTGCCAAAGGGGCACAGTTTGCAATAGAGTTCAAAAGAAAGAAAGTGCCCAGTGGGGAAGAGGAAGGGGAGGGGAGTGTGGTCCCTCTTCTCAAACAGAACAGACATGGTGATCACTGATGACAAAGAGCCACAGTGTGTGTGTTTGTGTATGTCACTACAAAGGGCTGTTTGTGTCCAAGAAGCACATGTGGGCAGATGCCCGAGTTTGAGCATGACAGGCCCATTAGTTAATCTACTTTCTGTACTCTAATCAGGAACATTTATTTATCCTTCTCTCTTTCATTCCCCAAAGCTGAGTGCCAACAAGACAAAGAGAAATCCTTTGGCTTCTTCTGCTGCCACTAATCAGCTGTGAAGGGACAACAGGCACCATTCTTTTCTTTTCTTTTCAATGGAAATACAAGATTTCCACATCCAAGGAATGGGTTGAAAATCCCATTGATTTCAGTTGCAATTGCAGGTGCCCTGAACTTCTCACAGAAAAAAGAAAACAAAACTCCTCCCTCAACTATTATTACTGCATTTTCCTTGCAAAAACAGTTCAAAGTACATGAAATCAATCAAGTTAGTTTAATGAGCAGCCCTTTTATCCACCCATATACATTTAAGGAAACCATGGGATTCCTGGCACTCCTTTTAGCAGCTGCCAAGCTCTGTATTAACAGGTATTATAGGCCAAGGGAGTCTTGGTAATAAAGGATTCTTTCTTGCATTCTATCCAAAATATGCCCTGGATTTTTTTAAACTGAATTCTTGTATACTGAAAACAGAATTTTATGTTAGCAAAAGAGAAGGCAAGTAGGTGGCAGACACAGGACAAGTTGGCCTATGTTGGCTCAAAAATTGGCTGTATGTTTCTATTGCCACCTGTGAGTTTCAGCTTCTGGCACATCATCTCAAATACTATTTTCCTGAGCTATTTGTTTTGAAGTAGCTGCCAATATTCTGGTAAGTATTTGCAAATCTATCAGTGCTTTGCAATATTTTGATTGCTTCTCTGTCATAGCTTGGATTATAGCAAAGGTTTGATTGTTTCACTGATATAATGCCCATAGCCTGAGAAGAAGGAAAGGTAATTTTTTACTGTAAAAAATGCCAGATGGATATGTGAGCGATTTTTGGTTATATATGGAAATTCAGATAGTAATCTTAATATGAATTTACTGCACATACTTTTCTTCATTATGGGGCTCATAATTTTGCATTCAATAACTGATTCTGAGTTATGGTGCTCACTTAAAGGTGCACATGGGTGAAAATGATAACATTTGTTGTAAGGAATGTATTTTTCTCAACCATGTCTTTTCTAAGAAATAATCATGCTTGATTATTTTGCTTTTATATTTACAGATGGATTTATTTCTGAAGAAAATCTGACATTTGAAGCAAAATTTATCTGAGACTGTGAGTTTTTAATCCTGCCTGGAGTTTATTACACAGCCATTATACAAAATGATTGCATAATGAACTCCATGTGGGATTTAAAAAGAAGGTTTGGTGCAGAAATCATTTGTTTTAAGAAATAGAAAGGGACATGCAAATTTTTTTGATAGAGAAACAAATCTTCTGCTGGGTTGTGAAATACTGGAATATTTTGTAAAACCTAGTTTTTTAAGAAAGAAAAGAATATTGCCAATATCCTACATCAGGTACTTAGACACAAATGCATAGCTGGATAATGTCTCCTGGCCTGTCCCTCTAAGTCTACCTTAAATGCTCGCAGTCATGTTGAGCAATAGAGGGCTGTTATGCTGCAGCAGAGGGGTTGACGTTTCCAGCCCTGTCCAGCCAGTAAGTCTCATTTGTTGCCCTGAATGGCAGCTGAACAGAACTCCTTTGCTTGATGCAGCTGCTAACTGTGAAAGTTGGCTTACAGGGAAACACTTTCTTGAATGGTTCTTAAAAACCTAGATTTCAGTCCCTACAGAATTCATCTGAGTTTTTCATACTGAGTGAGGCTTTCAAGAGGTTGTTTATCATTAATAGTTATGTGGCCAGCAAGTAAATTATTTTGTTTGGATTGTGTTTGATCATGACATACCAAATTTACAGATGTCTTGATAAACCAGATGGCACAAATTTGAAATTAAAAGTTTTTAATGTGAGAGAAACTGACTGACTCTTTGGATTTTATCACGTGGGAGAAGTACCATGAGTAAATTGCCATGAAATCATCAGAAATCATGAAAGAAGCTTGATTGGGGTTCACACCCCGGCATGCTTCTCTGATCAGTAAATCATCATGGAGGCACTGGGGCTCACTTTTCCTGTGAATAAAGCATCCTTGGAGCCACCATTTGTTAATAACAGGATCTTCTGTTATTGCCAAATGGTGGCTCCATGGTGATTTACTGACAGGAAAAGCGAGCCCTGACGCCTCCATGACAATTTACTGATGGGAGAAGTACACGGATGTGTGAACCCCAATCGCGCTTCTTTCACAATTTCTGATTATTTCATGGCAATTTACTCCCAGTAAGCCTTCCATGTGATAAAGTCCGTAGTAGTAATCTGTACGGAGGAATATATTATCTCCCAAGTCAAATTATTGGTGATTCTAGTTCACTGTTGCCTAGGAGTGGGCAATTGCATGGTTTGGCCAATTTCCCTTCTAGACACACCTTGTTAGCCACTCTTGTCTTAGTCCTAAACATCTCCATTTTCCTCAGCAATCCAACTCAAAATAGATGTCATATCACCTCCTGACACCATTTTGAGAGGGACTGCAGAGGAAAACAGAGGTATGTGGGATTAGTACGGGACTCTGGGGGAAACTCTCCTTCTGTATAGGCTTGCACAGTAGTGATGGTACTGGAGCATTGTATTGGAGCAGATGCAGAATAGTTGCGCCTGATCCATTACTTTATTACCTAAAAATGAACCTGAGCAAATGCTAATTTCCCTCTCATGCTCACTTTCAGGAAGGCTTTCCTGGTAGTATCAGTGTAAGTAAACAAGAATCACGTGGCTGCTTGCTTTCGGGTCAATAACAGTGCCACTGTTTTTGCTGCTGCTACTTGTAAGCCCAACAACTGTGGGGAATGAAAAGTGGCAGCATAGATTATCAACAGCACCTGCTCAGTCCTCCCCGAACTCTGGATCTGGGCTTGATACTAACTATATACTCTATCTACCACCAAGCTAATACTGCTGCTAATTGCATGGTTGCAATCAGATGCAGAAACTCTAGAACAGTGGTTCCCAAACTTTAGTCTTCCAGGTGTTTTGAACTTCAGTTCCCAGAAGCCCCAGCCAGCTTGGACAACAATCAGGAATTCTGGGAGCAGATGTCCAAAAAAGGATGAGAGTTTGGAAGCCACTGTGCTGTTACTCCCTACTTCCAAGAAAGCCTCTGGAACACAAAATGTGGTCTACCACTCTATTTATTCTCTCAAGAAAATCTACCACATAAAGATCATAAGGTTCTCATACCTCAAGGCCTGGTGTCTTATCTCTGGGCCTCACAGATAAAGTAAGAATCTCAGTGAAACAGGACAAATCTAAGTTGAACACAGTCCCTTCATAGACAGGATTGCCCTCTTCGTCCACTGGCACTATCATCATCATCATCATCATCATCATCATCATCATCATCATCATCATCTCCTCCCCCCTCAAAAAATCAGTAGAATTTTTAAGATTAGGAAGAATAGGAAAAAAATTAAAAATCCAGAGGATGAACAAAAGAAAATGTGACCAGGAACAGTCATTAGAAGCAATTTGCTGATACTAAATTGTGAAAAAAAAATTTTTTTTCCTTGGAAGCTGTGAAGTAAGAAACAGGACAAATCTAGATAGAACTATTCAGGCTCATAGAAACCTAGATGCTTTACTGCTTAAAAGTTACTCAGAAATAATGTGAGGGCCAGTTAGGTGGAATTGACCATTTCAACCTGACTCTGAAAGTTTGTTTTTCTCTAGGGCTTCTTCACCTTCTTCAAAATGCTGATGCTGCTAAAGATCTTCCACATAGAGAGAAGATGAGGAAGAAGGGGGCTAGAGGGCACATACAGTTTTTGTAAAAATGGGCTTTATTCTCTGAAGCTTTGTTAACTGAGGTATGCTTGTATAATGATTGCAGACTGACAGCCTCAACAGACCAGCAAGAAATGCCAGCCTTGGGGCAGAGTGGGGGTGTGGCAATTGTATGCTGGCCACCCTGACTCCACCGCCCCCCCATGCCGCCCTCCTGGCCAGATGGCAGGCAGCATCACACCATGTCTTTGGTGCAGCGTGTACACGCACTGTGCTGGAAAAGTAGTGAAAAGGTGCCGCCACTGCTGCCGGAGCACTCTTTCCAAGGCACAAAAAGGAGTCACTTTTTTCTGTTTCTTTTTGCATCATGGAAAGACCAGATCAGGGCCCTGGCATGTCCTGATCTGGTGAGAAAAGTTGCAGCTGCAGGCCGCTCCAAAGGGACAGTCTGTTGAGCCCCTGAGTGTGATTAAAGAATTTGTCTTGCATTTATGCATGCTGGAGATGCAATAATTCAGTCAGTGGTAGAGCTCATGTGCTGCATGCAAAAAGTCTCCAGCACATTCAGTGTGTGTGTGTGTGTGTGTGTGTGTGTGTGTGTATAAAACAGCCTGGAATGATGCTGGCAATCAGAACAGACAATAGTGAGTTAGGCAGGCTGCTAAAACAGTCTGATTCTGCTTTAAATTTCCTATGTTCCTTTCCTAATCTCAATTAATCTCCTTGCCAATGTTTTCATGTTCCCAGTTTAACAAGAAACACTATGCACATCATACAGATTGAATAGATTCTTTCTGCCTCTGCAACATCATTTTGCACATGTGGAATCTGAATTTTATTTTTATTTTGTCATTCTCATCGAAGTCCTCAAAAGACACCTATTAACATCTTTCTCAACAAATATGTAAATAACTGGTCTCATCAGGAGACAAGCCAAATTCCTCATATGTACCCTGGTATCTTTACACAACAATATAATTATCTCTGGGCTCTGTGTCATCAAGGAACTGGTCTTTCAGGACTGAAGGAACACACACTGTTTCACTCTTGCATGAAGTTCAAAACAATGACATTCAAGGTATTTTTCCATTCCTCCTAGAGGAGTTGAATTGCAGTCCAGGGACAGCTGGAGTCCTTCAGCATCTTTCTCACCAAGAGTGTGCTTTTTGTCTTTTCCATTTTAATGTAAATCTTTTTAATATAGAAAGGAGAGGACAACCCATTTTGACCAATTGCCACGTTTTATGTCTTTAGGAAGTGAAAGCAGCTACAATATTGTGCATTGATTTCATGTGAATCTCTGAGCAGAGCTCTTTCTGAGATGCATTGCATAGCATGATGGTAGATCACTAGCAGGAGGATGCTCTGCCTACTAAATTTTATAATACCTCTACCTCCTGATGTTTCTTAAACATACTGGAAGGTGTCTGACATCTTCTACTATGCAAAAGCTTTATCACTTGACTATGGAGATGCACATATATGTTATCTTCCCCATAGTAGAATATACATCATTGTGTTCTTCACCCTCATATGCAAGGACAAATACTTTCCATATTTTATCTTTCATTGTGGGAGAAATAAAAGATTTTTGCACAGTTCTCAAGAGGTATTCGCACTTTGCAAAATCTTCTGGTGCAATTTGTGTCTGCATGCTTTTTTCTATGCAAAAACACAAACTTTTTGCATTGGAAACGTGGTTTCTGCACAGGAAACTGGTTTCTACCCAAAGCACACTGTGTATTTCTGCACACACACAATGCTCCAAAGACTTTGCAAAGTGCAAAGAATCTCACTGTTGCTTGGTTCTTCTTAATGCAGGTTTCCTGAGATTTGAAAAGCCTATTCTGTTTAGAAATGAACTTTCATCCCCCCTCCCTCTCTCTCTCACACACACACTTGATTATTGCTAAACCAACAGGCCTGTGCAAGACTGGGTGTGGGAACACTGCTGACACAGCAAAAATTTCAACAGCTGCAACATGGTACCAAGGCCAATGTGAGAAAATACAGGTTGTACCTATATGCCAGTGAAGTCCTGAGGCTTTGGCCTCCATAGAAGCCAAACTCTTTGACCTGCAATGTCATGCTTTTTATGAGAGATATTTAGCTGCACACCATGGTTTCTAACCAGTGAGGGAACTGTTTCTGTATTTTGCTCAAAAGTAATCTTTCCTTTATTATTTTGCAAGACAGAGAGGTGGCCTTAAAAGCTGGTGGGGAACAAAGAGAAGAAATTATTTAACTATGTGTTACTTCCTAGGTCTGATAGCAACAGCCCACTCTAATGCCTGCCATACACCAACTAAATAATACAAAATTCAGATGTGAGACAAAACCAGCACTTTAAAAATATGAATCACTCAGAGAATGGGTTAACCATTGTACAGAGGACATATAATTTCTATAATAAAGAGTATGATGATAAATTGCCTGCCTTCATGTGTGCTTTGGTGTTTCCACCATCACTGTGGTGTTCTCAGTGATATCTGTAGAGCTTCTGCAGGCAAATGTGTGCCTGTATGTGTCTTCAAAATGCCTATTGAATTATGATGACCGCATGAATTTCATAAGGTTTTCTTGGGCAAGGAATACTCAGACATTGTTTTGTTAGTTCCTTCTTCTAAAATATAGCATTTGGTATTAATTGGTAGTCTCCCATCTAAGTACAAACCAGGCTTGATCATGCTTAGCTTCCAGAATCTGGTTCTATTGTGTCTTAACATGTGCACAATATGCATGATTGGAGATACCATACACCCATGTGCTAAGTTTTTCCAAGTTTAACATTGGACACAGTTTTAGTAGTTATTTATGACCCATTTGAATCAGAATTAGTTGCATGTTTTATCATCTTTGATATCACATCCTTCCATCTGGTATCTAAGCAGAAAGAAGCACCCTGATATAATATTTATTCCCCCTGCCTTCCTGTCAAGACTTGCTCCAGGCTCACAAGGAAGAATAAATTTCTTATCTTAATGGCTGGAAGGATCATGCTTCTTGAAAGGTTTAGAAAATTACTCATAATTTTCTAGATTGGTGAATGATATCTGTATATGTGTCTGGAACTAAGCTATGGTTTAAGTGTTTGCATTTGAATTTTCTTTGCAGGTGTTTGCTGTTGTTGCTATAAGTGATCATGATGATCATATTCCAGTTGAAAATGTTCCCTGCTGCAGATAGGTCTGAACTTAACTTAGTGGTATGTGAGCTATTGCCACAGGTATCCTTCACAAAATTATCCACAAACATTGAGAGTGGGCTGTGCGGTTATTGCAGTCCCGGGCCAGTCATGGCCTGATTGTGGCTGGAATGGCCAGAAGCCACTTCTAGCTGCCTGACTGCTTTGCCTCAAAGTTAGATAGTCAGCTACTGAATTTATATTATGCTTTCCCTTTCAAATTAGTGCTCAATGCAGCTAATAATGAGCAGGATCCTGTTGGTGGTTTATACTATCATAACCCTCTGGGTGATCTTGGTCAAGGCACATGTTCTCAGCCTCAGGGGAAGGCAATGGCAAACCTCCTCTAAACAAATCTTAAGATGAAAACCCCATGATAGGCCTTAGGGTTGCCATAAGTTGGAAACAACTTGAAGTCACACAACAACATCAAAATTCCTAGTTATCCCAGTGTAAGTGCTTTCTAAAATATTGTAGAAGGAAATCTGTACATCCTTGCACAGTCTGTTTGTCCCAGGTTTGTATGCCCAGACAGAATGTTGTGAGTATGTTGGATGTTACATGTTTTTACAGTTGGCCATCCATATCCATGGATTCTGAACCAACAATTTGACCATGCACTTGAATTTTTTTGGATTTTAAAAGCAAATCCACAAGCAAATCTTGATTTTGCCATTTTATATCATGGAAACCATTCTACTACCTGTATGGCAGCTAGAAGCATTTCTAAAGGTAATAAGAGGACAGAGCTGCACCCAGGAGCTATCAAGGTATGATGGTCCATCCAGGAAAGGATGAACCGATGGCAGCATAGGAACAGTGATGCAGATTTATGCTGTGCTAGCTCTCAAACAGAATCTTCATCACTAACAGGGAAATAAACTCCAATTAGAATTAAAACACAAAAACACATCAAATAAAAATACATCCTTATTTTTTAAATGGCCAAAGGAAAAAAAAATCAGTAAAAAGAATAAAACAGTCCAAGTTGGATTAAAACATGTCTTAGCAACACCTCTGCTTAGATGCTATAAGCTTTTAATTTTATTAATGACAAACATTGAATCCACATGAGGGCTATAATCCAGCTCCAGTTTAACTCTGTTAAAATCACGTGCACCTTTTAAAAAATCAACTCAAATTTTGAACGCCACCCAACGTCATATTGGTATAAATGAGCCTTTCTTCCATGGCCATGTGTTCAATGAATCAGGTCATTTTGGATCATACAATCATACAATCTCATCTTGGGAGAAAGGTGTGATTTAATCACAATGAGCCAACCAACCAATCAACCAATAAATAAATAAATGTCACAAGTGCAACAGCTGCACTTTTTTTCTTCCCAGTGTGCATGCCAATATACATATATCGATACCAACCAATGGCCTTTCTCGTTTTCCTGTCAATCTTACCACTCACTTGCACTCCTATTGAATGGCTCTCCCATTCCATCCCTTTCCCTCCTCCTGCCTGAGGAGCAAGCAAGAGAACTTTAAACTTTCAATGCAGTGAAGTTTTCCACCTTTAAAATGCTTACCCAGCCACTTGATTTTGGAAAGTGTTTGCAAGAGAGGGTGGGCCACTGTCCCTTCCTGCTTTCCCTGCAGTGTTAGCCTCAAGGGGTCTGGGCTTAATAGGGACTGTACAAACTGCAAGGGAAATGGGAAGAGGTTATGGTGGTGGCTCCATCCTCCACTCCTCCTCCTGCCCTGCTCCCTCTGTCCACCTCAGAGACCCATGCACCACCCACCTACCCCCCCTTCTGCTCACCCATCCCATCTCCTTCCCCCTCCTGAGCCCAGCCACCCCACCAGTTTGATTTCCTCTAAGCACCCAAAGATTTGACCACTTACTTCACTGGCATTATCAAAGTCCCTATTAAAAATGGCATAAAACAGCAGCCCCTGTGCCTCTAACCCTCACAAATGTGGAGGGACAACTGTAGTTAATAAAATAATAAATGTTTGATAAAAATGCACTAGCAAGCAGAGAATCTCAAACCTTCAAATATGTGAGAATGTGGATACACATGCAAATGCCTTTGCATACACACACTGAATGTAAATGAGTTCAGAAGTGTGACTGAATTCCCCCTTGAGTTTAATAAAATGTTACACATTCATACCACGAACAGAATCTTAGACCTTTGGATATGCAAACATGCAGTTATCTGGATACACACACTGAAAGGAAAAAATGGCAAAATCACAGCTGATGGATGAGGATGCCAAGGTAACTACCCACCAATATGTCTCACACTCTTCTCACCCCATCCACCCCAATTCCACCCTGATCTGGATTTGAAGTTCAGGGCACACAGTTACAAACACTTTTTTAAAAAATGTGGAGTAAAATTGAATTCTTTAAAGTCTTAAGGCAACAAAAAGAAGTACATTCACTTTGAATACCAAGGAACAAAAGGATCATGTAAGTAGAAATTATTTTGCAGATGTGGAATCATCCGTAGATGATGTTGAAAAAGAGGCTCTCAGTTGCCTATTGAGGATCCTGTACTGAATAGGGATTGGAATCAATGGCCCTTGAGGCCTTTTTCATGATCCAATTTCTTCTGGATCACCCCTGCTGAAATGCTAGGGTTGATCCATCAAGTCTGATCAATCAATGTGAAGTTGAAGGATTTACGTCCAGCATCCATATTTTAGCGGGGGGGGGGGGTTAGTCTATGAGTCCGTGTTCTAGAGGAGTTTACTCCTGACATTTCATCAGCAGCTGTTGCTGGCATCTTCAGAGAATGCCAGCATTCTGTCTTTCATGCCAGCATTCTCTGAAAAAAGCCAGCCACAGCTGCTGATGAAACATCAAGAATAAACTCTTCTAGAACACGGCCTCATAGCCCCAAAAATCCATAAAACCCCTGATCAATCAAGTTTACAAGACTAAACAATCTGTTAACATTGGATGTACATTTTTATTCTCAGAACTTACCAAAATCTGCATATTTCTGCATAAATTTCACAGAAAGGTTTTGAAAAATGGAATGTGGGGAAGGGAGTGAAAGACAGATTCCCCCATCCAAGCAGAGGGTTTGGAGTGCTGAGAGCCTTGACAGATTGTCATCAAAGGCCAGCATTGGATGGAGGGAGGCGTAGCATCTGCACAACGCACATCCAGACTCTTGCCTCAAGACGGCGTGATGCTGCACACCCCACCACATGGCGGGTGGCATGACGCAGTGCCAAAGGAGTGCTGAAAAGCTGTGGCACGGTGCAAAAAGGAGCTGCTGCGGCCCCGATCTGGTATTGAAAGGGGGAAGTCTGTTCAGCCCGAGTTCTTTAAAACATGTCTTTGAATCCCTGTATATTCAGCTGGTGGTGCTGAAATGGAGTTGCCATTTCCACCCCAGGTTACAGCTGCATGACAAGCAGGTACAACATGGCTCTCTCCCTGCAGGGAATAGCTTTACCTAGTGAATTTAGACAATAAAAATTTCATTCATTTCATTTCATTTTTCATAAAAACTTATTAAGATTCCCAAACTTGAATGCACGAGAAAGCAAAAGAGAGCATGTCAATCAATTGCACCTAGATTTTGAATAGTCAGCTGTTTAAATATTTCACATTCTTTTGTTCTTCTCCTGTTATGTATTTTAGGAATTGTGTAATATGACAGCAAACCACAGAACTGTGGTAGACTCCACATGAAGATGCAACAAAATTACCACATTTGGTTTACAGAAGACAGAGCTTTGTGAAACAGAATAGTACGTGCTTCAAGTGAAGTGTTCCTGGGGGCTGCTTGTGTGGGAAAATTCCCTGATCAAAGGTAATCAAAGACAAAAGGGAAGAGAAAGCTGGCCACCAAAGCTGCAACTTCTTTATCCACAAAACCCAAGTTCCTCCCCTCTTAAAAAAAAGTAAAGGGAACTTTCTAATGGCTAGTTGTACAACTAATTTCCTTCTAATTTATGCTTTAAAACTTCTGAGCAAAGCTTGGAAAAAAATCTTTTTTTCTTTGTCAGATCTCTGAGAATCCCCCAGTTGGGAGATTCTGGGAGTTGTCATCTAAATAGATTTCCCAGGCTCTGATTCTGAGGGAGGCATTTGCTTGCTTCTCTTGTATTTGCATATTGTGTGTTTTCAAGTTGTTTCTGTCTTATGGTGACCCTAAGGAAGCTTATCATGGGGTTTTCTTGGTAAGATTTATTCATAGAACATTTGCCATTGCCTTCCTCTAAGGCTGAAACAATGTGACTTACCCTGTGTCACCCAGTGGGTTTCCATGGCCAAACAGAGATTTGAACCTTTGTTTCCCAGAGTTCTTGTCCAATACTCAAAGCACTATGCTACTCTGAGTCTCTTGCCATTTCTACGCATACAGAATTTCCCCTGGTTTTGAGTTAGGTCAGGCAACTGGGTTCTTCGATAACAGGGATAGGATTCATACAGCCCTCCACATATCACTGTAGTACAAGTACCAGCAGCCACAGCCAGGATTGTCAATGGTGAAGAATGCTGAGAGGTGCAATCCAGCAGCATCTGCAAGTCAACAACAATCATATACCTGTTTTATATGGATCCAAAATCCTATATTTTAAATGTGCGAGTTTTAATTGTGGTGTGAGTATGAGTACATACAACATGATGGTTTAAGCAGAGTGTGTTTTTTGCACTTTCCAGCTTTATTGATCTAATCAGTGCAGTAGCTCTTCTCTCAAAATTTGTACAGGATTTCATGTGTCCTGGATTTATATTTCACATACCAGAACTTATCTTGATCAGAGATTCTTTGGTTGGTCAGGTATGAGTCATTTTATTTGAAAATGAGATCTCACAGCTTTGCTAGTGCACTCTTTGGCACATTACAGACGTGCCGAAGTGTCGTGCTAGGGTTGCCTCGGTACGTATTAGGGTTGAGAAGGGGCGTCCCTTTCAGATGCCCCTAACCCTAATACGGACTGATTCCATAAAAAATGGTGGCACCCATTCCACACGGGGGCTGCCATCTTGACGTAGTGGACGCATTGCGTACGCACGTCGTGCAGCACAAATGATGTCACGAGTGCGCCACTGGCATCTCACGGTGTCATTAGCATGCTGCAAAGAGAAGCACCATTTGGGGGCTTCTTATTTGCAGCGTGGAGGAGCCGCACCGTTTGGACGCTGGGGCTCCTTCGCACTGCAACCGGTGGCAGCAGCGGACCACCGCTTCTTGGCACTCTGTAACACGCCATAATTTAGAAAGCCAGACAGTGGTGTTTATCAGAATGGAAGGGACAGAAAATAAAACTGTGCAAAAACAAAAAGATGGAGTCTTGTTATATCTGTGTAGTTCTATATTTTGTGAGATAGAAAAATCCACATGTTCAGGTTACTATTTCTGCATTTAGGTTCATCCCCTTAGGCCTTAAGCACAGTAAAAACAATCTAATTACTACTAGGAAAATGAGCAACAGTCCCTTCACCAATGTGGTAGACTGATTTGCCTACCCTGCAACAGACTTAACATGATTTTTTGAGTTTAAATCAACTTCTTGTTCTCCATAAGTGGTGCCCCTAGGCCTTTCCCTGTATTAGTTGTATGACATTTTCATTTGTCCATTCAGAAGGGCAATATTGTTTCATAAATATGATTGGAAAAGAACTGGAAAATGTTTGTGGTTTAGTTAATAAAGTGCATGGTGATGTTTTTAAGAACCTGATTACTTCAGCTTGCTGATTTTCTGTATTGCATGCTTGGATAAACACTTCATTTGGATCCTTTGGATACTTTCATATGGACCCACAAGACAAACTGGGGGGGGGGGGTGAGAAGCCAGTATGAAACAATATAATGAAAGGATTTGATTGAATCCATGGCAACCGTAAGGCTATCCCAGTGTATCTGACATATGAAAAAGAATGTGTATTACATTTATGTTTCTAAACAGGGGACCACTGTGGTTGTACTACACAACTGCACAACTATAGTGCTATGATTCCACTTTCATGACAATATCCTATGGATTGCTGGGAATTGCAGTTTAGGGGATTGCCATCCATGGGGGACCTGGAACCAAAGTCCTGCAGATAGGAAAGGACCATTGTATCATAACTATACACTGTTCAAGGGTTTCAGATCACCTAGATTTGGTCAAAGCAAATGTAAATATGAATCTCCCTCCAAACAAAGGTGGCCCATCACCATGGCTTAGTTTCCAGAACACTTTGGGAGAGGCTAATAGTGTCCATACTGATTTTGTTCATGCTCCCACTGTGGGAATACAATATGGCTTCAGTGGGACTACCAATATTGGGTGTCTTGTTTTCCGACTTTCATAGAGCCTCAAAGCATTGGTTTATGAATGGCTGTCTTGCAAAGTATTGGCAGATGTCTCAGGTTGTGGAGGCTGGGGAAGTGGATACTGGAAAAGTTCCTTTCTTGGAGCTTAACCTCACCGAATTTCCTGGTCAATGGAATCACACAGCCCATTTGGAGACCAAAGAAGTGTTGACAATAGTCTCTCCCACCCCCCACCCCCCATCACATTCAGCTGAGCAATTCAAGTTGCATAGTTTGTAGAACCCCAGACTTTAGTCCCTATGAGACATCTTTTCCTCACAGCCATCATCATCTCCCTCTTCCCCCTCCTCCTCCTCTTTACTAGATTCTTTTCTGATCAAGTTGTTTGTCACTGGCTTGATCTGAATTGCATGTAGCTAATGGTACATGATCTATAGCCAGAATCAGCCACTTCTAGAAATAAAAGTGTGTCCAGAGTATGTCCAGAGGAGGGTGACCAAAATGGTGAAGGGTCTGGAAACCATGCCCTATGAGGAGAGGCTTAGGGAACTGGGTATGTTTAGCCTGAAGAGAAGGTTAAGAGGTGATATGATAGCCCTGTATAAGCATTTGACTGGGTGTCACATTAAGGATGAAGCTTCTTTTCTGCTGATTCAGAGAATAGGACATGGGACCATGGATGCAAGCTATAGGAAAAGAGATTCCACCTAAGCATTAGGAGAAACTTCCTGACAGAAAGAGCTGTTCAACAATGGAACACACTCCCTCAGAGTGTGGTGGAATCTTCTTCTTTGCAGGTTTTTAAATAGAGGCTTGAGGGCCATCTGTCAGGGGGGCTTTGATTGTGTGTTCCTGCATGGCAGGGGGTGGACTGGATGTCCCTTGTGGTGTCTTCCAGCTTATGTTTCTAAAAATGTGTTGGACTACCTGTTTCACACAGAAATACCCATTTTGTGCTTCCCAGAATGGTCAATGGAATCGAACATGTCTTGTTTCAGAAATCCATATGTTTGCAAGTCTTGTGAAGCATTCCACAGAAGGGAGAGATGCCAATAAAGCCATGTAGACACTTCAAAAAATGCACACAACTAAAATGTGGTAAATTTGAAAAATTGTGGACCAATATACTTTGGCAATTGCAAAAAAATTTTTTACAACTTTGTATATATTGTGAACAAATGTACACATTAATACCTATATTTGTTTATTTGTTTGTTTGTTTAAAAAAAGAAGTCCTGTAATCCAGTATGCTCACAGTGTAAAATCAGAACATTGGTAGAAAACTGAAGAACTGAACAAAACTGAGGCTGGCAGGTTTTCACATCTAGAGCTACTGATTGCTATTTTTTGGTTCATTTTGATTAAAGTTGTGCTACAAATCTCTTTTCTTTTCCCTCCAACTTGTGCAGGGCCACTTGTCCCCAGTGAAAGTGATGGAGGAGCAGATATATATTTCAGGATGCAGAAATGAAATTCTAAAGACCCTTATCATTTGCAAGGTGCATTGGTTTGAGGAAATTAACACCATCAGACTGCTATATGGTTGTGCTTCAGTTTTTTCCCATTTAAGAAAGCAAAAGGATGGTTGAGCTGTGCACTGCATATTTGGTTTACCCTGGCACAGAGAATTATGACATGTTAATGAGCAATGTCATTATAGCTTGCTTTCTCTGTTCTGCATAATATATATAGCTATGGAGTTTACCACACAGGGCACTTACCGCTGCCCAAACACTGCCCAAGTGTTTCCTAAACATTTCAGAAGCGCCGGAGATGGGATCATCTGTCACGCTTCTGAAATGTCATACAAGCTTCTCGCTTTCCTTCTGTCATGGTACCATTCACAGGGAAGCCTCAGAAAAGCCATTTTTTATTAACGGTATCTTTCGTTAATAAAAATGGCTTTTCTGAGGCTTCCCCATGAACACTTCCACAATGGAAGGGAAGCGGGAAGCCTCTATGATGTTTCAGAAGTGTGACAGATGATCCCATCTCTGCCACTTCTGAAACATTTGGGAAACACTTGGGCAGTGTATGGGCAGTGGTAAGTGCCCTGTGTGATAAACTCATATGTGCAAGTTCTTGAGAGAAGGATGAAACATATGCTTTCCCACCTTCTCTTTGAAGTTCAATAGTTTTGTAAATCCTGCACAAAATGACTTTGTTGCTTGGGTTGCTTGGTGGCCACAATTAATCTGGGGCTTCAGTTTCTATAGCATAGATAGGAGGGAGATCCTTTTCTTGCTTGACAACTCGCAGGATCCTCTGGCTGCTGGCAGAGTTCAAAAGGATGATTTTTTCCAACCTCTCCCATATCTTATGGGATAAAACATGCTGCATTTTAATTTATGAGCATT
This sequence comes from Sceloporus undulatus, assembly GCF_019175285.1. NCBI lineage: Eukaryota > Metazoa > Chordata > Lepidosauria > Squamata > Phrynosomatidae > Sceloporus > Sceloporus undulatus. The sequence continues at coordinate 293,867,955 of NC_056523.1, read as the reverse complement.
GGTGCTGCTAGAAAACTATATAGCCTAACAGTAGAAAACAGTAAGAGTCAAAGCCAGTTGATTACATTTTTTTTCTGCCTTGACTGAAAGAACATGATGGCATTTCACTTTTTTCATGTATATACAGAGGCCAGCATCTTGTTAGTGATATCCCAAAAGTAATTCAACCTTAGGCTTGCGTGTGTACTTTTTGGAAACTGCAAATGTTTGTATTCCTTTCTCCATCCACAACAACCAGCTCTCCATGTTGGTCTGATAACACCCCATCAGCCATTCCTTTACTGGTAGACAGTGGAAGGGGATCAGAGAAGCATTTGACTATGTAATATGATACAGAAATTAATTAATTAATAAGTTAATTAAATGTTCTCATACCAGATGCAGACTGATGACATCATCTGCTAAGACCTCTGCAGGACTCGATATGATCTTGGCATGAGATAGCCTTGATCAGCATCTGGCTTAGAAACTCTTAAACTATATATGACCATGTAGCATCTGGGCTGGAAACTGATTTGTAGATGAATCTTACTGCGACCATGGCAAAAGAACAGGGGTCTCAGCTGTACTTGAGGGTAGTGAACTAGTTTAAGGGTGGAGGGACAGGCCTTGGTTCACATGCAGCTCTGTCTTCTAGCAGAGGTGAAGGACTTCAGAAGACTTAGGAGGCTGCCTGCAATTCCCAAGTATCCCTCTTTTTAATGGTAAGGCCAGCTCTAGTCGGAATGATACGTGTGATTTCCTATTGGCTTTGCCCATTCTTATTCATTCTGTGATTCAATAGCACACCTTTTTTCCACCCAACAACCACAAAACCTTTGAAAGAAGGGACATGGGGAGCAAAGAAAATAGTTTCCTATCTAGAAAATAAGGATTTTAAAGGTAATTTGCTGTATTTTAAGCAGAATTCCCTTTCCCTGCATTATAATTCATGAGATGTTCCCTGATAGTCAACCTAGTATAAATACATAACAACCTGGATAGCATGACATTTTAATAAATAAAAGTCTTTGTCAACAGCCATGAAATTGGTTTTTAACTTATAAATTCAAAAACATTTATGATCCAGGAAAGCATTTCAGTTTGTTTTATGGAGTAGTGTTCCAGAGGAATGCTGAACTCCCCAACCAGGAAAGCAAAATGATGAGAAATTGATGGAACCGCCTTGACAATTCATAAAAATCTCTATACATTTGGGGATTAAGGAAGCAGAGTTATAAGATGGCCAAGCTAAACCTGGCCCTTGCTAGAAGCAAGGGCATCAGTTTCTGCTTTTGAAAAGAAAAATAAACATGACCTCAGTTCCAGCAAATATCTTACTTTCTGGTATGTATGGTGTTTGATTTAACAAGTGAGCAAGAGGAGCATTGATGGAACAGAGTTATAAAAAAAATTCCTATAAAGCAGGCAATAAAAATCTAGAATATAGTCCCGAAACAAATGTTTTTATGGGTTTAGAAGTACCTATCTTGGAAGTGAATTGAGCAGTCATTTGGGGTAGTTTGCAATAAGATCAAAACACAAACTCCATGCAAATCATTTGAAAAATGGTATTGATTTATGAAGTGTTTATTGCTCTCTGGAGAATGCCCTTTCTCCCACTCTGTTTTGCTAATTTTATTGGTCTTCCACATAACATCATGATCACTGATGTTCACTATGAACTTCAGACAGGCCTGAAATGTCCCCTTCATGGTTGAAAACCAAGAGGTTTGGGACAGCTTCACAGAATATTAATAGCAGTGGCAGTTGTGAGCTCCCCTGCCAATGGGGCAGTGATTCTGACCTGGGTTAAAGTCTGACCTATCTTACTTTCCAATTTTAAAATCAACCCACTGGCTGCCAGGTAGTTTCTGGGCAAAGTACAAAGTGTTGGTTACTACATTTAAAGCCCTACATGGTTTGGGTCCAGGTTACCTATGGGATCACCTCCTCCCATATAATCTGCCCCATACATTCAGGTTCTCGGGGGGACATCTACTTCAACCAGTCAGACTAGACTGACAACTGTCACCAAGAAGACATTTTCATTAGCTGCCCCTGGACTGTGGAAGGACCTGCTGGGAGAGATTTGGCAGCAGAATTTAAAACAGTATTAAAGACCTATCTCTTCCCGCAAGCCTATAAAGTTGATTTTAAACTATGAATTTTAAATTGGTATATTTTTTTATTTCACTTTGGATGATTTTAATGTGTCCAAGATTTATGTGCTTTAATGTAACATGTTAAAATAATTTTGTGTGTGTTTATCTATGTTGTACTACGCCTTGAGCATTGAGGAGAGGCAAGTGAGAATGAATGAATGAATGAATTATGAACCTGTGAGGCAGGCATGGTTCACCATGTTTGACAGCTTCAATAATGCTCAGAATAAAACCTGGAGTGGATTCACTGACCCCTGACATGGAAGCCACAAATTGCCCTGTTTCTCGTCCTTGATTTACAACTTGAAAGCCGTCAAAAATAATGAGTTATAAGTAGGGTTGCCATAATTCTCTACTATAAACCGGGAGAAAATGTAGGACAAAATTTAGACTAAAATATAGGACAATTGTAGGATAAAATTTAGCCCAAAATGTAGGACATTTAAGAAAAATGGAGAACCTTAAATGTCCTACATTTTGGGCTAAATTTTATCCTACAATTGTCCTATATTTTGGTCTAAATTTTGTCCTACATTTTGTCCGGTTTATAGTAGAGAATTATGGCAACCCTAGTTATAAGTAATGTCTATTTATAATGTATAGTTATAAGTTAACTTCTGGAGAGATACAAGGACATCATGAACTTAATGTTAAAAGAAACATAATGAATGTGAATGAAAGAGGTACGTTACAACAAGTAGCATGTTCTAGTTTCCACTGTTAACTTCTGAAGGCAATTTTAAGAGTCATTTTGAGCAGACACTTTCAAGTTTTATGTCATTTACTCATCAGTCCTAAGGCTTTTCAGAAAAGTAGCAAGCAATATGACAGATGACTAAGGTAATGAGTTTGCATTGTGGAGATGGGGTGCAAGGTTCATGGTACAGAATTCTTTTGGGTGACTTTTGGGTGACTTTTTAGTGAGTTACACAATCATTATTTTTTAAAAATAATTTTCCAGGCTCTGAAATAATTTTGTAAGAGAGCCTCTAAGAGAATGTTATGCTGGATGAATCTCTTCAGACTTACTTAAACCTCTTCATGAATCAGGTATGGTGTGACTATGATGCCAGCATGCAGATGGGACCTGTTATGTAACAGAACTAATTAATTAATGCATTTAGAAGTGTGTAGAGAGATGCAGTCACAACAATCAATGTCACCCCAAGCTGTAACATGCAGTGAAAGCTGCTTTTCTATATAAATGAATTAGGGAAAAAGAAACCTTCTGGTTCTCTTTTTTCCAACCCACATACCCTTCAGCTATTTGTGCTCTGTGGGAGGTAGAATTAGCTTGGCAGACAGACCCATTAGTAGGGAGCATCCAAAAGTGGCCTGTAAACCCGAACAGCATGTGTCGTGTGTGTATTTAAATAGTATTTCAAATGCAAATACAAGAAAAATGTCCCTGAAAATAGATGGACATAGTTCAAATAGGGGGATTTACTTTTAAAAATGAAGTAGAATTGTCCATGTTTTTGTACCCCAGCACTTTCTCAATTTGACTGTTGCACTGTATACTTTACCACAAGGAATCTGCATGGATTTCTCAGGGCTGAGTTATTTGGGAAGGGGGGATAAGGGGCTTGCCCCATCAAATAACAATTTTGCCTCCTTCTCCATGAATTTTCCTTCACTCTCCAAATTTCTAGCATTCCAGTAAATTAAAACTTCAGTGTGAATAGAGTTTCAGCATCCAAAGAAAAGGAGCAATTTAAGTTACCAAGAGAATGCAAACACCGCAGACATAAGAGTTCTGGGTGCAAATTATTTTTTTAAAGTCTCACTGGCTGCAATGCTGAAAAAAATGGGGACTGAAGGAAAATTTAATTGGGATGGGTAGCAGAGCTTTCATTTGGAAGGTCAACCCCCCCCCCCCCATTGCATCAAGATCCATGGAGGATCCAGGAGGTGTGGAATCAGGCAAATCTGTTAAAATAACAATTAACAAAATGAGTTTCTCATACATGTCTACTGACTGGTGTCTCTAAGGACAGTTTAGGACTAGCAAATGAGATCCCATCCACACCGTACACCCTTAAGATAAATTAGAATGAAGAGGAGTGGTTGGTAGAGCCAGAGTTTCAGAATCTAGTATGATGCAGTGACACTAAGTTGCTCAAGGTTAGGATTGTCTATCCCTTTTACCACTTCTTCCAAAGGTATTGGCTTCTGCTACAGTCATGGCAAATACATCAATTATATAGCTCCTTTTGGTCTGCTTTCTCTTTGGCATGTAGCTAAGTGACATGAAATCCATAAGGCACAGATGTTAACGCAAGATAGGAGTCCAAATTCCATTCCAAATCCCAGTCAAAGATGAATGGTGTAAATCCACAGATGGATTTGAACAGCTCTAAATTCAATTAAATGTACCGGCAAATGCTCTCAATAGCTCAGACATCCTGCATTTGGGAGTGGACCTGATTGCAGATTTTCACTCCAGGGCACAAGGCTGCCTCTTTAAATACAATGCAGACTCTTTTTGAGGGGTGGGCAGGCAATAATGTCTAAACAGCAAGACAGCATTGCTTCCCCTGTCCTGTTTTGGAGTCTTTGTTTTTGGCATGGTGTGTATGTGAAGTGTAAACATTACAGGCCTGGACAGTAAAACCATCACACCACAATCCAAGGTCAGATTAAGAAACCACACTTTTAAAGTGACAGTTGCTGCTAGAAACTGAAACAGTTGTGCTAAATCTAGAATGGCTGGAAAAGTAAGGTCCCAATAACATTCTTAAACTGTCCTTTTGACTGTTAACAAACACTTACCCCTCCTAAATTTTTTTTTTTTAAAAAAAATAACATCCCCATTCTTTAAATTGCTTTGTCAGGATAGCCTTTAAACACTTGTCATCATATAAAGCAAGTGAGATTTGTGGCAGTGAATATTCTGATTGATACTTTATTACCAATACAAATTAGAGCTTAGTATCTCTGAAAAAAAACTAAAATAGATGAACAATCTAGTTGGGTTTTTTTTAATACATCTTTCTTCCTGTTCTTTGATGTACATTGCTCCACAAGATGGGATCCCATCTTGTCAACTCTTCTTCTCACTCGCCTTCTTTCCACATATGCAGTGATGTGTGTGAACATTTCAACATACAAAGGGTGAACTAGGCCATTTTCATTTTTGTCATATTTCAAAGGTCCACCTAAACTTTCCTGTAAATATAACCTCTAACTTTTCATACTGCATTAAAAGTAAGAAGGAAGAACATGGTGCTTTTGAGTTCAAATGGCTGGGACAGTGTTTGAAAGTAACTAGTTACATATAATTAATCACTTATTCTTTTTGGATAATAAGTTGTCTTACACTTCTAACTTAACAAGGGATAACATCTCCTTTTGGGTGGTATATCCATAACATTTAAACTTAACATTTTAGTTGTAGGATTACATCCTTATTAGATAGCAACAGATAATGGAAGGACTAGCACATGGGTCATATGCTGGCCCATGCATCTACCCCTTGTTTTGTTGTGGCTGCTGAGATGACAATGAGGCCTTGGAATTATAAATGTAATTATTAATTAGTTTTAGAAATAACTTCCTCAGTTCTGGGATGTAATAAAAATAGAAGATTCCTTATATCAGGGATGGCCACTTTCGTGGTCCCTGAAGCACCTGTCAGATTTCCAAAGCAACCCACATCCCCTCCTTTTTTAATTTTTGACACAATTTTCAGGCAGTCCCCTTTTGCTTGGTTGTATCTCAGCAACTTGGCTTCCAGTAGACATTTTGGTTGAAATGATGCCAGCAAAAGAGGTCTGTTTGCTCTTGAATGAGTATATGACCCATCTGTGGTGGTCCAGCAAGGGAATATTGGTCAGCGACACCCACATAGTTTCTCACTCCCTATGAATCAGACCATTAGCCCCTTTGGGTCAGCCCAAGTCATACTGGTGCTTAATACAAAAGACAAAATGGTGCCTCTTCCCACACGCAGATTCAAACTGGATTACTAGCTAAATGCTGGAGAAAGAATAGGGCCTTTCACTATACTTGAGGGAAGCAAGAGGCTTTTCAGGGAATATAACAAGATAATGATATTATTAGTATTGCATAGTAAATTTGGGAAGGAACTCAAGTCAAAGAGGACAATGACTTGACTAGATCCTCCTCATGAGATCCTCCTTTCCTGGGATGAGATCTGAATCATGAGATCACCATCTTTACCACTTGGCTGCATCAGTTAATTCATTCACTCTCAGCCATTCATTTAGTTCAACACCTCCTACGTGCTTTCATCTGTTTATTGGGTTGCCCTAGACTTGAAGGAATCTGGGGTTTCCTTTAAGTTAAATATTTTTATTAAGCTGAACCTGAGTTGGACAAGGAAGGAAGTTAGAGGGTCAACATTGGAGAAATAATAAATGTTTCTAAAGCACAGTAATTTTGCTCTTTTATGGCTGGTAACTAGCAAAATAGATGTTGTTCCAACAACTTCATTCCAGTGGGCACAGATATTAAACAGTTTTTGATGAAGCCAATTTTCCCACTAAAAAAAAATTAAAACTGCTATAAAACATTTTAGTGTGATTTTTAGCAGCATGTCAGAGAGCTTTTGTCAAAAGGGTATGGAAAGTAGTAAAATTTCTTTAGGCTCAATGAAGAAAAAGTAAACATGGAAATATCCATTTGAGTTTTCAAAAATCCAGGGCTTATTAAGAAGCAAAATTTTTGATAGTGGATTTACAAATCAAATCGTAGATGTGACTGCTCTCCTCCTTCATCTCCTCACAAAACTTACACTGTAAGACCCTTGGGACAGGAACATGTCTTTTTCATTTATGTTAATTATGCAATGTAGTATACCAGTTTTCACTGCAAAATCAAAACAACAAAGCATTGTGCATATACTCATCATCATCACCACCACCATCTCTTTTGATCACTGGGGATGCTGTCCAGACTCAATGGGAGTTGGAGTCCAACAAAATCTCATGAGCTATAGGGTCCATCCACTCTATAGAGTTATAGTGCTCTTGCTGTGATTCTGTCCTGTGGAATTCTGAGACTGGGAGTTTAGGGAGGGACATTCACAATTCTCAGCCAGAGCACTCCGATGTCTCACCATCTATGAACCCCCAAATTCCATAGGATGAGACCCAGGCAATTAAAGTTGTATCATAGCACTGTAATTGTGGAGTGTGAATGGGCCCATCTCTACTCATTCCCAACCTAGGAATTAGAAGGAGCAGTATAAAAGTCACATTCTTAATGGCAAGGATGTTTTGTCTCTGGGTATGCAACTAATCAAAGGAGAGAATCCCTCCTTAAACCACCATGGATGAAGCCATTGTGAAAGCATGACCTATCCAATCATGTTCTAACAGCTTAAAATACAAAAGTCCACAGTAACACAACAGAACATTTCCCCATCTTCCTGTGTTCCCATCCCCCTTATATTAAGGCGGTGTACTCTAGGCTTTACCTGACAGTGTACATGTAACAGCACTCCTATTTATACAGCCTTTCATTTATCCATTTTTTTTTATTTGCCCCAAGACTGTTGAGGGTAATAAAAAGAGAGTCTTGTACTATAATTCAAAATCAACAGGGAAAAAGTAAAGTGGGTCATTTATCTTTTCAACCTTCAGGAAGGAGGCTGTCATATTAGTCAAGAACCAATAGTTTAAAATGAGTGTTCACTGTCCCTGGTCTGATCCCTTATCTTCTTACAATGGAGGCTGGTCTTTAAGAAGATGTTTCTGGATTACTCTGATTCAGTTCTTCAAATATCTGACCCTGTAGCAGTGTTGCTATATTGAAATAGAATCCACAATCCTTGATACCTTAAGCTTTCCCCATTCATTCAAAATGCAGGGGCGACATGTGAGACAGTAGAACCAGTGTGGTGTAGTGGCTTCACTGCTGGACTATGATTCTGGAGATCAGGGTTCAATTCCCTGCTCAGACATGAAGCCCACTGCATGACCTGGGCAAGTCACACTCTGTCAGCCTCAGAGAAAGGCAATGGCAAACTCCTCTGAACCAATCTTGCCAAAACAAAACAAAACAAAAAAACATGATTGGTTTGCCTTAGGGTCATAAATTACTTGAAGGCACACAACAACAACAAAACAACAACAACAACACAACAACACATGTGAAATGGGAGAGCAGGGATAAGCATACTGACTCTGCAGGCATATGTAGAGGGCAAATGTTTGCTACAAAGAGCCTCTTTTATCTGTGGAGGATGATGGGAATGACAAGACGGCAACAGAACTAGTACCCTCATTCTCACATGTAGATCCTATATGCTTCCCTTCTCACGTGTAGGCCTTATAAGCTTTGTCCAAGCTCTGAAGATGATTTTGATAGTTCTGTCATGCTTCTTCTGCCTGCTACATAGTGTTCTTCATTTTGTCGTGTCTCATCATCCTCTACACCATGTGTAAACCCAGGCATGCGGTCTCTCAGTCAATGACAGCAGTGTTCTTGGGGTGAAGGCACAAGGTACAATCTGAATGCCATTCTGCAGCCAGGAGAAAGCCTCTTGGGCCTCTACTGAGTAGTCTGTTACAGAAAGGCATATGCAAAAATAAGCCTATATTTTATTTTTTTAAAGCAAGTCAAACAAATATGGAAAGTGGATGAAACAGACTTATGGCTGAATGAATGCATGTCATACTGACATGGAGCAGCTACAGACCAATGTGTTCATCCCTATCATGTTCCCACTTAGTCATCGGTCTTTTAAACTAAAATGTTCCAAACAGTTCAGCCTTTCCTCATAGGGAAGGTGTCCTCACCCTTTGATGATTTTGATCTCCTTTCTACTTCTGCATAATTGTTTTTTGCCATGGGTTTATGAGTCTGATGCCAAATTGTTTTGACTTTGTAATTAAAACAAGAAGAAAGAAGAAAGAAAGAAAGAAAGAAAGAAAGAAAAAGAAAGAAAGAATCTTGCACTTTGAGGCTAATGGAGGGGATGCACATTTGGGAGAGGTTTAATCAATGTGTTTACTCCTAACAGAGCTTGTTATAGGCTGTTAAAACTATATTGTTCCAGCTCATCCTATGGAAACAAGCCCAGTCATACAGCAGCAGCTTACATTGTCCCCATTTGTTATCAGATGGAATCAAGTGGTCATTATGGAGCCAGACAAATGCAGTTTAAGTGCAGCATGGAAAACACACAGTTTCCCAAAATAAACTTGTTTACATGACATGTGCAGTCACCAATCGTTGTGCTTCAGGTCCTTTTAGCGCAATAGTTCATTACCACTCACAAAATCTTTCTGCTAAGTAGAGATAAAAGGGCTTGATTATTAACAGTGTATTTGGTTTCCAATAATGTTTAATGGTTTTATCACAGGCATCCACTGGAATGGTCCCAATGAGCAGAAGGCTTGTAAAGGAGGTGAGCTTGTGTTTCTCCTTTTGTTGGTGATAGTGATAGCATTATTTGTTGCCACTTTTTTTTAGGCAGGAGGGTGTGGTCTACAACTCTTACATGTGGGGAGGAAAAAATGAGCTCTCACAACAAACCTTGAGCATTTTTGAAATGATCCACCAGCTGTGTGTTTATATGATATGAGGAAACTGTCTTGAAATATTCCTGGGAAGACTTCAGATCAAAGATTCCACTCGGTTATATATCATATATACTCGTATAAGGTAAACCTCGTGAATAAGTTGAGGATAGGTTTGGGGGCAAAATTCTATGACTGATGGATAAGTCAAAGGAAAACTTAAGGGCATGCAACTATGGATGTAAAGGATATCCTGCTTCCTCCTCCTGCATCTTCCAAGGCCAGCTGCCCCCTCCAGAGGCAACCAAGCTGGGAAGAGACTCAGAGAGTGAACAATTGCTCTCCCTGTGGATTATTTTTATTGACTCACTTATAAGTTGACCCAGGTTTTGGGGTCAATTTTTGTAGTACAAATTTTTCGACGTTTACATGAGTATTTACAGTAGGCTGAAAGTATAATCTTAAAAAGGCACAAGTTTTTTTTTTCCTGGAAATGGATTTTCTATTTCTTCAAAGACTGTTCCATTCTTCAATGTAAAGTTGAAGGCTTCATGGCCAGTATCCATAGCTTTTTTTTTTTGGGGGGGGGGGTTCGGGCTATGTGGCCATGTTCCAGAAAAGTTTCTCCTGACGTTTCGCCAGCATCTGGTGGCTGGCATCTTCAGAGAATGCTTTGCCTGGAAAAAGTTGGGGGTGTATATAACTGTGTGAGCCTGGGAATGCAGGAGTGATTTGTATGTGTATTGTTCTGGTGTGATGTCCATTCTTCCACTGTAAAGGGCCCCCAAAGCTATGTACAAGACCAATAAAAAGTGGTCAATTGAAAGGTATAGAACAGAAGAAGACATGGCAAAGATGTTAAATAAGTTTAGGAAGTAAATAGAATAGACTTAACCATTAAAATGTTACTTTTTGGACTCCAGCTCCCTGAATCCTCCACCCAGCATGGATACTAGCCATTCTGACCAGAGCATTCTGAAAACTACATTGTGATGTGAATCAGTGCTGCCACATGTTACTTTGTCTAGGGAAAGTTTTTCAGAAAGTAAGTCCATGTTGTCAGTCCTTATTATGTTTTTGCCCTGCTGGGTAAGATTTAAGAGTTTTTAAATACATTTTTGTGATGATTTTTCACATTGTGAGATATATTTTATATGTGGAAAATTTTCATTCCAGAAAAAAAAAGGATGAGGCTGTGCAGCATCTGAAATAACTATGATGACAGAGTTCCATGTGCATGGACCAGAATACTCCAGGGTCAACTGTTACCTGGCCCTTTGTTCTCATGCTGGATATCTGAACAGGCATCCTTCTGAACTGTCTGATGGGTCCACTGCCACCACAAATCCCTTGCCTCTGAAGTCAGAATGAGGTGTCAGCAATGCTAACATGACTGGGCACCTTGTTTCGACCTCAGAGTGAGTAACTTATGGCAATGGCAGATGCACAAGGTAGCTCAGCAGGATGCCCATGAAGACAGTCACCTTAGCATGGGAATGGAGAGCTTCAGATCTTTCTGGATAATCTGGGGTAAGAGGTAAGTTTTCAAAATTTGTTTTAAGGGTGTTATACCATGGTTCTCGTACTGGACGTACAAGATGTTATCTGGACTATTTGCATCAGAACCAGTGTTTGAGCTGTATTGTCTGAACAGGGCACTGCCAGAACAGGGGATCTGCATCTCTATGAGGCAATAGAGATGGACAAATTAACATCATTGTTAAGAGGAGAGACGACATGCAGTTTGGACCTAACATGGAGACCTCTGACGGAATATCTTAAGAAATCCTGGAATTCTGATATATAGAAGAAGCATTGCATTGTATGTATAATTTAGTTAATATAATGGTATGAGTACATACGGAATTTTATGATTGTAGTACCAATTGGAAATATTATCGTTCTCGTTAAAGACAGAAAATAGAATATAATAACTTAGGCCTCAACGATACAGATCAGGATCATATAGTCTTATCAACTTATTTATCATTTAATAAACATGCAATTGATTGAGTGAAGTTACAAAGATATAGTGGAGTAAGAAAGTTACAACTACTTTAAGTTTTAAACAAACAATGTACAAAGGAGAACGAAGTTTTATGAATGATTGTAAGATAGTAGGAAGAGAGAAGGAGAATGATTGTTTGTAAGTGAAAGATAGAACAATTAGAAGTGGGATAAAATTGGAAATAGTAAATTAGAAAGGAAGATAGAGAGTTAGGGAAGGAAAGAAGACCCTAGAAAGTGGGAAGGAATATCTAAAACACAAGGAGGGGGCATGAAGGAAGTGATATGAAGGTATGAATTGTTGCAATGTGTAATGTACATTTGTTTTTTGTGTACTGAAAGTAAGTATGTATGTGTTTTATTCATCTAATAAACTTTATTAAAAAAAGAAGTACTGAACAAGAAGCCAGCCAACATATTTTGTGCAATGCATATTTTTGATGCAAATAATTTTTTTTTACCTAAAGAGTCCCAAATGTGAAAAATCATTTTACAAGGTGCAAAAACTCTTATACTTTTGAACTGAACCTGATATTTTACATGATTTCCTCTCTTTGTCTCCATAGAATGTCTTTTAATCACCCATGGGTCAACCTGCCTGATTATCCACTTTCTATAGCACTAACACAGTTCAAGACTTAGCTCCATAATTCACTGAGTCAGCTTATATAAATGCAGAATTTGGAAGAGTGACAATGAAGATTTTCAGACCAGCTCTTACTGTGAGGTAAGCGCTGGTAAATCACCTCTCAAATGTTGAGGAAGTGTGTGTGTGTGAAAGCTTGGAGTGCTTCCTCAATGTCAGGGAATTCTCAGCTCCCTCTAGCATCACTGAAACATTTGGGGAGAAGGAATTTTCTCTAAATGGAAACTTTGCATTCAGAGGAAATTCCCTCTCCCTGAACAATTCAATGATGCTGGTGGGGAGCCGACGATTCCCTGACGCTGAGGAAGTGCGCCAGGATTTCAGACATGTGTGCTTCCTCAATGTTTGAGAAGTGATTTTTCCAGTGCTTACCTTATGGTAAGCACTGGTCTGAAAATCTTTAACAATTGCAGTCCCACAGTCCCTCAGGCATATGTAAATATCTTCATGCAGGGAAATGCAACCAGTGCTATATTGCCCAACACAAGACAGCTACAGAGTGATGTTGTGCTATGTGCAATGCACAACCACAATGCAGAAGTGCAATGTGAAATATTGCTGTATGCATGACTCTGCTTCTGCCACTGTTAGAAGAATACATCTGTTACACTATGATAAATGATGAGCACCACATGCATAGCATGACTTACACATGCATATGTCATTAACAGGATGCCAGTCAAGAATCCCCCAAGTAGCAGGGGCACAGGTCATGCTAGAAAGGAGGACTCTGTCAAAGTTTAGTATATAAAAAGGCACTCTATCAACCTCTGACCCAGAGCAGAAGGCATCTTATGGGCTCCAGTGAGAACAAGAGAAGAACAGAAGCTTGTGAATGGTTCCTCTCAAGCAGATTCGTGTGTGTGTGTGTGTGTGTGTGTATATTTGGAAAATCTGCCATGCAAGAAGTCCTATGGAAAATAGGAACTTAAATGTAAAGTTCTTAGACAACATTACCCTGTTGGCAAAAAAACAAAATATATATCAAGTCAATTAAAGTACTTCTAGAAAATGGTTTTAGCTGGCAAGAGTCCTTGCAATGGCAGGCAATGAAGGGTTGTTGTTTTTTTTAAACACTTCAGAGTCTTGAATCTGATGGCAACTGGAAGCAAGTCCAGCAACCTGAATCCAAAAATGATTTAACTTCCCACTTAGTGATGTGTACAAATGGCACACTTTGCTAAACCACAGATGCACGCAATGTAGTAATCCACACATTCTTGTCCCCTATTTCCAGATTATTTTAACTTTTCCCCCCTTCAGGGCTAAACGTCTATAGTTGGATGTGTGTCGATATGAGTGCCAAAGAAGAATGGAAAGGAGGGAAAATAAAAATAAAACCAGCAATTGGTTTGAATTACCAGACACTTTGTTTAGATGCTTAGTGACAATAAAAAAAATAAATTTGAAACTGTGATGATGGTGTTTTTGTGTGTTTTTTAAATTAAATGGTAGATGTACTATCATGATTTAACAATATGGGTGCAGTGATGGGGAATATACAGCTTCCCACTATTGTAAATGTGACTCCCAGAATCCTTAATCCCTAGCTATGGGAATTATGGGGCTGCAACATGGGGGGGTCACCCATTGCCCATTCCTGAAGCACTGGGGACAACTGCACTGAAACAATTGCCTTTGAAGTTTCATTGATTTTATTGGCAGGGAATGTGGGATGAGTAAACTTCACCTCTTAGATCAATTTTTAAAAAAGCTTTCTTTGCTTGGGAACATTTGAGAACACTCAGAGGTGGAGAAGTGGCCAGAAAAGTTGTGTCCTTCTCAAATTAGCCTGTCTTGCCACCAGTTACTCACTCTGTTTTGCAAAGCTAAGCTAATTTTGAATTGAAAGGGGGAGGGTTCTGATTGGATTGGGGAGCATCCTGCAATTCCTCTAAAGGGCATAAGGGATCACAGATAGGATCTATAGATGAGCTTATCGCTTGGGCAAATAAGCTATCTTACCTCTTCTGGCTTCAATTCTGGATCTGGGATACCCCCAGATGTTATCATACCTAAATTGCCACTGATCTAGACAGGATGCCACTGCCCAGATGCATCCCAGGTCAAAGCCTTGCTCAGCCAGCACATCTTCAAAGCTGGGGAGCAAAACATGGCCAACTGAGCTAGGCTTCAATCCAGGATGCATCCAGGCAGTGGCATCCCACCTAGATCAGTGGCAATTTAGATATGATAATATCCAGGGGCATCCTGGATCCAGAATTGAAGCTGGAAGAGATAAGACAGTTTATTTGCCCAAGTGATAAGCTCCTCAGTGAAGACTAGAACTTGGAAAGCCCAAGTTACAGCCTGATACTGTAATCACTGTACTACATTGACTCATTCCAGTTTAACAATTCATGCAGAGGCAGAAAAGTATCTTCAGCAGCATATAATCAAGAACAAGGGACCATTTGTCGCCATACAATTGTAGCACTATGATTCTACTTGAACTGCCATAGCTCCATCCCATGGGATCTTGGAGTCTGGTGAAGCACTGGAGCTCTCTAGGTAAAAATTCTAAATACTCCTCCCTAAATTGCAAATCCCAGGAGTCCATATACTGGAATCATGGCAGCTAAAGTGGGAACAGTGCTATAATTGTGTAGTGTGAAAAGGCCCAAGCATGCCTTGGACAGTGATCCTTAGTCTGATAATAGCAGTTCTGTCTTATACTTGCCAGCACAGAAGTAAATCCCACTGAGTTCAGTGGTGCTTAAATTTAGGGCAACCATAATTGTAGAAGGTTCTTAATCCCAGATAGGTCTGTGGATAGGAGGAATGTGGTCCAGCTTGTTGTGACTCTTGCTTTTTCATCTGTGAAATGTGGGAAGGTATGTGGAGTATGCCCATTTTTCAATAATCCATGCACTACATTCATCAGGTTAAGATGGTTTGACTATTCATACAGCTGAGAAGGAACAGACTATCACCAAAACTACCTTCCCAGGGAACCTTGGCTCATATTGATTCATAAATCTCTTTCTCTATTCCCTTTCAAATCTCTTTCTCCACTCTCTGTCCTGTGTATGCTCTTACTACCCCCTCTAAATCCTCACTACTAATCCTCCCTGCCCATCAAGCCACTCAGCAAAATCTTGGAGCAGCACAGACAGTGAATCTCCTCCAATCAGCTTATTGCCCAGTGATCTCAATGCACTAATGCAAAATTAAACCTGTAAGTCAACTGGCATTCCTGTATATACTTCTAAATGGGCTGCCTCTCCGGAGAACATGTCAGCATGATTAGGCCTCTCTACAGGATGCAATTTTGCCAAAAACAAATCCTCAGCGAGTGTGTGTTAAAGCCCATTAATGTCTGCAGTTGTTTAAGGGAAACGCTGGTGGAAAATGAGGCACAAGGGCTGTTCCTCTAGTCTAAGTGCTTTAATAATGTCAAGTAGAGTGTATCATTCAGTAGCAACAGAACATAATGCATTCTCATTCCTCACACCCAATGACATTTTTGAAGAATCTGGATAGTCAACCATTTGTTGGTGTCCTTTCTTCCCCCCTGTTTCACATTGCATTGCATACACATTGTTGGCCTTGGATCTTGATAGCCTGACAATCTTTTCCCTGAAATAACACCATCACCAGCATTATATGTGCTGCTGCATTGCTGAACACTTGTTGGGCTCTACTGGAAACAGGGTCAGGACAATGAGGAAAGATGGCTTTAGGAAGGCAAATAACATGAAAATGAACTCATGATGAACAAATGCATCTCAGAAAGTAAACTAAAATTCAGTAAGCTAAAAATTGGTTAATGATAAAGGTTAAACAGAACTGGAAGTGACCAATAATTTTGTTTAACTTTTTTTTTGTATCAATATGGCCTGATGTGTGTTGCATCAGTAAGCTAGTGTGGTGTAGTAGTTTGAGCATTGGACTATGACTCTGGAAATGAGGGTTTGAATCGCTGCTCACTCATTTGGTGACCTTGGACATATCACACACACTCAGCCTAGGAAAAAGCAAAGGCAACCCTCTTCTGAAGAAATCTTGCCAAGAAAATCCTGCAATAAGTTTGCCCTAGGGTCACCATAATTCCTAAAATGACTTGAAGACAGAAAACAACATCTGC
This sequence comes from Sceloporus undulatus, assembly GCF_019175285.1. Lineage (NCBI taxonomy): Eukaryota > Metazoa > Chordata > Lepidosauria > Squamata > Phrynosomatidae > Sceloporus > Sceloporus undulatus. The sequence continues at coordinate 293,851,584 of NC_056523.1, read as the reverse complement.
TCATGGAGTGTTTGGATGTTGTATGAACAGAATGTTGGATAAGCTAACCTTTAGTCTGAACTAGATAGCCTTTCAAGTTTGCTTGTTATTAATTATCTTATACACAAAATGCACTATAGCTGATGTGGCAAACATGCCCATGCACTTTCAGGTCATTAGACACCCCCCCCCCCCGCATAAAGCAAAAAATGCGTAGGCTTGAGCCCCATTATATCCAATGGGGCTCAGGCTTGATGCATGGCCGCACACATGCCCCGCAGCTACGCACACCATTCACAAGCCCCATTGGATATAATGGAGCTTGTGCTTGCTGTGTGGCAATGTGCAAGGCACTCGCCCATTTCCCAGGCGGCTTCAACGTATGCTGAGAGCCACCTATAAGAAGTCCGTGTATGGCGCGGGCTCACCGTATGCTGTTTTCCTGCATATATACAGTTTAATAGAAGTAATGCAATAGTAAAAAGAAATGGAAGGGAGATGGGATGGAAGAGACAAATAAACAAATCCTGCTCTCATTGTTTACATAGGCCTGAATCCTATTTGTTTTTCATAGACCCACTGAATCAATTGTTGTGTGGTGAGTCAACACAGAGGTGAATTCCACTGATTCAGTACTCTGATTGGGCCTAACAATGGGATTCAGACCATAATGTTACATTCTTTTACTGAATAAGTCAAATCTCTGATGAGGGAGAGCATTTTATGAAGGAAAGAAGGAAATGATGTGGCTGATGGATTGTTGCTTGACCAGGTCAAGAGCCAAAGACAAGGTAAACTTCTCATAGTCCTTCCTGGAAGAGAAACTCGTTTTTCAAAAACTGCATTTGGGATCACCAGACTGTACAATCTCCTGGAAAGGAAATAACATACCTCCTCTGAACAAATCTTGCCAAGAAAACCCCATGATAGATTCTAATTGGGTTCATCATAAGTCAGAAACAACCTGTAGGTACACAAGAAACACAACAATAACAACAATAACTGCTGAGGTGGTGTGGAGGCAAAAATCAGGAAGCAGTGAATATTGTATTTTGACCAAGAAGACTTATGTTCTGGATTCAGGTATGGAGTGGCAGGCACTTTACAGAAGGTCAGAAGTCTTTGAGATGGTCCTTCACTTGAGTTAGTGAGTTATTGTGTAGAAAGACTGTGGTCTTGACTGAGTTCTGGTCCTTGGAGCCAATTTCCAAGCTCAGTATTCTTTAATTTTAAGTACACTGATTTATAATAGTTGGCTTTCAGATTTCTAGTAAAAAATCAAAGGAGATCCTATAGGCTGAAAATCTTCTACTGTCTCACACTGGTACGACTGAAGAAACAGAGGTCCAGATTTTGCATTGCACCAGTTTTCATTATACCTTTGGGAAACTGAAAGTGAGGGATTTAGATCGCTTTGTCAACCTCCTAATGGATCTTATCCAACCATCTTGAGAAGCAATGGCTATAAATGTTTTAGAATCTAATATTTAGATGAAGCTGTAGGACTTTGTGACTTGTGCCACTATCATATTTGTTTTTAAAATAAAAGGAGAAATGTGTAGACAAATCCAACATGGAAGACTGAGATTCTTTGCAAATGCTATATTGAATGTAAGATAAATCAACCACCAGAACAGTTGGCAGCCAGCCCCTTTTCGTTAAGATAATTCATCACCAACATTTGCCAATATCTGCCTTATCAGACCTGGATATTAACCACATTTTTCTGCAGGGTGTGTATTTTGCACTTCCACAGTTTGGCATGAATATTCCATTCCTGAATGGGTCACACAATTACTGATGAATTGTTTAAATTGGATATGTGAGAATATACAGACAGCTTGGATAAAATTATTTCATTTTCCCTGGTCTCCATGCATCTCACACAGAGGCAGCTGTTCTCTTAGGCAAAAGAGTAATAATTTCTAGAAAACACAGCTGGTCAGATTCGCTAGGGCTGAGTTAACTATTACAGTGAGGAATAGTTCATGCTGACCCCACCATGAACATTTATGCTTTCCTGGTGTGCCCCTTCTTCACTGGTTCAGATCTACATCCTTGGGGCAGTGACAAGTGAACAATACTGATGTGGAAATGAACAAAAAATTGTCATGGCGGAATGTTGAGTTTGTCCCCTTATGAAGTAGCAGGAGTTTGTGGCTCATATTTTTCTAGTTGGTAATAAATTCACAATGGCATGATGTAGCACGCCATGGAAAATGCCCTTGCACATGGAAATGTGTGGTTCTGAAGATGTTGTTGAACTACAACATCTATCATTCTTCATTATTGGCTACACTCACTAGGGCTTCTGGGAGATGCTGTTCAATGACTTCTGGAGGGCTACAAAATTCACACCACTAAGTCAGAGGCAATTTATCAGAACTCAGTTCATTTCAGCAATGCACATGACTGAGCAACATCAGAATATGGCAGGACAACAAAAGGGCACAAGCTATTAATGAGGGAGAAGACACAAAAGCGAAACCTTATGAAAGCCTGAAAAAAAGAGACTGATAAATATAATACTCTCCACATACAGTCGGCCCTTCTTATACACGGATTTTTTTATACATGGATTCAAGCATACACGGTTTGAAAATGTCCCCAAAAAGTATAAATTTACCTTGATTTTTCATTTTTTATAAGGGACACCATTTTGCTATGTCATTATATTTAATGGGACTTGAGCATACACGGATTTTGTTATACACAGAGGATCTTGGAACCAAACCCCAGCGTATAACAAGGGTCCACTGTATATACATGATTAACAATAAATAATATTACATAATGCTTTATTGTAAAATTGAAATGCTTTTGTTAGACCCTGCTCAAAATTATAGTTCTTTCTGAGATCCATGATCATTGTACAAATTCTCTATTCACCCTCACCCTCTCTGCTCAAGACATATGATATATCAGGTGAAATCCTAGTTTTCACAAAATGCCCATGCAGTCCCCTTGAGCAAATTGTAGCTTCTCTGCCTAACTTAACTTCACAGGTTTGTTGTAAGGATCAAATTGGGATGGAAAAGTAAATAGGAGTAGGGGGAAATAATGTACAAATGTTTAAGATCCTGCAGATAAATGTATAGATAAAGACATAGTTGGAAAAATAATGAGATGCATGAAGAAATCCATGCATCTCAATAGCCTTTCAGAATATATTTAGGAGCAAGTCCCACTAAACCCATTGGGGCTCAATTTTGAGCAGATATGTGTTAATGTGAATGTAATTTTCTTCTGCTGAAGACTCTCACAAAGTCTATACCCAGTGAATCATTTTCTCCCAATGTTAAACCTGTACAAGTTACAGTTTGTTTCTGTGCAGCCTTAGAATGTGTGCCTACATTTACACACACACACAGTTTGTAAATCTAAAGGAACAGGGGTGAAGAAAAGAACACCAGTAAAATTTAGCCCTGAAATACAAGGTTTATATAAGAGCCAGAACTGAAAGGAGACAAAAACATTCAAATCCAGAATGCTTTTTTGCATTATTGATCCTATTTTAGGCAAATGAAAAATGCAGGGGAAATCTAAAAATCATTACAGAAGAAAATCTGGAAGAGATTAGTACACATGGCTTTTAAACCACTACTAGATCTGGAAAAAAGCAGATTTGTTGCTATTTATTGCACAACAATGCTACTTAGTGCACAATGATGGCTCAAACCTGTAACTGCTGCATCCCCCAACCACGAATAGGGTATCCCTTTTCATTGATGGGGAAAACCTGCCAATGAGTTCTCAATAGCACAAATCTTCAGGTGCGGCATATCACTGTTGAGGTAGTGGCATTATTGGGAGTCATGTGGTATCAGCCATCCCTCCTCACCCCTTCCCACTTCCCTTCATGATTCTCAAGCAGCCTGCTCACCTTCTTTTTTCCTGTCTATTTCTTCTCTTTTAAAAAAAACAAAACAAAAATTTAATCACAGTAGCAGACCTCCAAAATTTTCATGAAAAAGTGGAAACAGTTTTTAAATAAAATAAAAAAATAAAAAAAAACCAGAATGTATGCAGGGTAATGCATAGGACAGAGAGGAAGGGTTAGGGCTTTTGTGTAAGGAAGTGCAATAAGTTCTGGCAATGCCATGTGTTAGTTCTTTTACTTACCAAAATAAGCTATTGCAGGTCACGTGATGGTCTATCAAAGCAATGCAAGCCTGTAAGTGACTCTAGTAGCATCTACTTTTGCTCAGGAGGATGAGATTCCTCCCATCCTCTCCTCTCTCATTAAAGCCCCCCCCCCCCACCTGAACTGATTGAATACAAAGGGAATAGAACAGTGAAAGGTGGGGGGAAACACAGTCACAAATTCATAAATTTCCTTGGCTTGGTACAATGGCTGCTGAATAGTGATTTGGGGAGAGGAAAAGGCCAATTGCTGGAATGATATTTGACAGTGTCATGGTGTACATGAAAGAAAGGCTTAGGGCAACCTTCTCCAACCTCGTGTCCTCCTGCTATTGTTAGACAATAATGACCACCCTCCCTCAGCTTTGACCATACTGGCTGAAGGGAGTTGAAGTTCACACATCTGAAAAACACCAGATTTGGGAAAGGTTGGTCTAGGACTCTAACACTCAGAAACTTCCAAGCAGCATGGTTCCCTTTTCAAAGTTGTGGCGTGACACAATATTACTGAGCAGCATTATAGGAGCAACTTGTTCAGAAAGGTGTTGCTGCTCCCCTTTGCTGTCTGCCCCAACCCACCAATGAAGAGGAGGCGCATCAAACCCTAGAGCTCCAGCAGATATGCATGTGGCCCTGGCCTAAAGGAACATGCCAAAATTTGGAAGGTTGAACGCCTTGACCTGTTAGTAAGGAACAAATGAATCTGTGAATTTCAGTTTCACTGAATTTCTCATTCCTCTGGATATGCATTCCTTTCAGCCTGTATTTGAATCAGTTTCAGACTATAGAAATGTGTGTGTGTGTGTGTGTGTGTGTGTGTATATATATCAATGTAAAAAGATTTGCACAAAAATCCACATTAATTTTATGTACAGTTTTCCTACACACGTGTGCATTCTTTTCTTATCGTGCACAAGTTTGTGCAAATGTTTACCCCTAATATGATAATATGATGATTTTATGCATAATTTTCTCCAGATATATAATATTGTGAACACTTTTGATCTGAGTTGTAGGCAAGCTTTCCAAAATTTTGTAAAGTGTAAAATTCTGTAAATGAGATTGTAAAATTCTGTAAAATTCTGGGTTTTTTTTTAACAGAAATCCAAAACAAACCCCAAAACATACATGTTCAGTTTACTGTTCCTACAGATTTGGCTGAATGTGGGGGTTTGCACTGAGTCTACACTTAAACAAACAAACAAACAAGCTTCCTTTATATACCACTTCATACCGCCTAAGCAGTGTCTAAGCGGTTTACAACTGTAAGCTAATTTGCCCTCAACAATCTGGTACTCATTTTAGTGACCTTGGAAGAATGCAAGCCTGAGTCAAGCTTGAACCCTTTTTCTGGTCTTGAACTCGCAACCTTGTGGTTTTGAGTGATGGTTGCAGTACAGGCATTTAACCACTGTGCTTAGTGTGGTTGCATTACTAAACTATTCAATGTGCATCACTGTAAACTGCTAAAAACTCATTATCCCCAGCCAGCATGGCAGAAATCCATACCATATTAACCTAATGTTTCTGTGGTATGTTAAAATGGAAGAAACTGAATCATACTCAGTTTTTCCAACTTCCAGTTTTATGACTGTACCTGCATCTTTTAAATATGTTTGTGAAAGGAATGTGAAAGTAAAAGTGATGTAGCCAAAGGTAGAAGAAGGTTTGTTTGGATGGTGCTTGAAACTTTAGGCACTTAAGAGAATTTAGCAGACAAGATGATGACCTGGCAAAATTGCTATGTCTCAAGGGTAGAGCTAAACATGTAGGCACTGCCAATAAGCTTGTGCCAAGGATGATTACCAAAAATATGTTCTCTAAAGAATAACTGAAGGCTTTGACACTTTTCTCCTCTGTTCATTCCCTGCAGCTCACACGTGAATGCTTGGGACCATTAATTACATGAATTATCTTCAAGGAACATCAGGGGAGTATTCTGTAAAATTAGGTACTATAAATACCATATTTGTCGTGTAAGCAGGAAAATGCTGAATGGCAAAACTAGAACAAGGCCAGAGTTTGGAACACTTCCTTTTTTAGGCCTACAGTTCCCCAAATCCAACAGATGGCATGGCTGGGAGGGATCTGGAGGTTGTATACTTAAAAAGTGTGTGTTCCAAGTTTTTGAAAAGGCTCATTCATCATAGTATAACAACTCTGAAAATCCACAAAACAGTGATACTTTTATTGGGCCAACCAAAATGCACGATATACATGATGCAGACATTCAAAGCTATCTTGACTTTTTCATCAGGCAAAAGTGTTAAAATCATACATTTCAAAATGATGATGTGACAGGCCTAATTTTTTTAAAGATATTATTTTTTTTGTTCTCACTTAAGATGGTATAAAGGATACTAAAGAGGAAAAGTTATTAAAACTAAACGACTGGGCAGAAATGGACAAATTACCTGGTTTGATTAAAGAAAAATTGATAGTGACATTTCTAAAGGACTGAAAACCCCTGATAGACTTTTGCAAAAAATAAAATAAAAAATAAAATAAAATAAAACAAAATTATAATTGTCAGTTTTGAGATGTAGCAAGATTTGGGTTATCAAAAATATGAAGTAATTTTAATAAGAAGTGTATGCATAACCACCAAAAAGTAAGATGTAAATATCCTTTTTCCTTTTCTTTTTAAATAACTTTTATTGTATTGGAAAAATGTTCAATAAAAATTGCTGTCATAAAAAAAAAGCTTGTACAAAGGAATATTCCTGTAAGTAGAGGCCACTCCTCCCTTTTAGCCATTTGGCCTTGGAAGAGAAAGAGTTGCAATGTCAAGGAAATAAAATGTAAACTTCATTATCAACAGAAAAAATAAATTCCTTTGAGATCCAGGTTGCCTCTGCCCTGTGTGAGTCTACTCACCCTCTTGTTAGGCAGAGAACATTCAATTTCTGAAGAAACTTCTGCTGTCACCTATGGAATAACTTTATGTGCTGCATTCCTCATTGTTGGATATGATGATAAGGACTAATAAGAGTTAGAATCTAACAACACCTGGCAGTCCCAAGGAAGCCTCCATTGCGTTTTTTGTTATATCCAAATAATACAGACAGCATTGTCTTTCACATTATTGATAAGCGCAGATAAGAGGACCAGTTCATCCACACACATACCTGCCGTGCATTCTAAAGCATGTTTAAAATGCTTTGAAATGTTTAAAAACTGTTTAGAAAATCTCCAATGAAGGAGAGTCCACCACATCCTGAAGTAAGCTATCCCACCATCAAACAGCTCATACTATTGGGGTTTTCTTCCTAAAGTTTAGTCAGAAAATTTTGCAAACAGTCTTCTTGATATGATCATATGTTAAATTGTATCAAATGCCATTTTTGTGTGCTCACTTTGCTAAAGGGCATACACACTTCACTTCAGGCTCTCTGACTTTGGATAAACCTCTTCAGAAGAAGAAGCTTAGGAAGCTCAATTCTGGGTGAATTATAGGCAGAGCCTCCAGTAGAGCAAAAGGAGCTTGAACAAACACATCCTGAGGCCTTGCTTTGATCTACAGTTCTGCATTTTACCACTAGCTCTTGCCAGTGAAGGCAACCACAGACCTGGTAGGAGCTCAGAATCATCACCAGAACTTGTGTTTCACTGCCAGAAGCAATGTCCTCTCATTGCTTTCATAAGAGTGGGACAGTAGAGCCACTATAGATTTTATCTACCTTAAAAGAAGCTATCCAAGGTTGTTAACCCTATCACCCAAATAGATTTAGCACCTTGGATAGTTATTTTATTGTTTGAGCTCAAACCCAGAGTAGGTTTACCAACCCACTGACATGGAAGTGACCAGTTATCGCTGACCTGAAAGCTCTTTCACCAGAGATCTATTGAGAAAGAAGGATCTACTTGGAAGGAAGGAGTCGATTCAGTTGGAAGGAATGACCTGGCTGAAATTTAGATTGGGGATTTTCTGGAGTGAGTATACAAGGCCAACAGCCTCCTTTGGACCTTTGCTGGATAACAGCTCCCTTTTGAGCTCAATAATGTCCAGATCACTCTGACTCATATTTTACTACAGCTCTGCCTTCAACTCCCAGGCATAGTGTGGAACATGTACACTATGTGCATAAAAATGCAAATAAGCAATGTTTGTGAACTTGGATCTATCAAGTTTCTTTTTGTGTGGTATTTTGCCAAAGTGGGAAGTTGCACATGTGCATTGGTGCAGTGCTTGTGATGGTTGGTGGATTCTGGAAGTTGTATTCCAAATAAAAGTGGGGAGGGGTAACATTTACAGGTCCTGCTAAAACCCCAAATAAAAGAAATTTGATGTGATTGTACATGAGGTTGTGCTGAGCAGCTGCAGTTTTAAATGTGCCCATCTATATCAATAATGCAAGAAAGGAAGAAATGAATTGAACAAACGGAAAGCAGCAGGGAATGATGCCTGCACCACTTTCAGAATTTGTTTCAGACATTTTCCTAGTTGAGCTGGAATTCAGAAAAACGATCCAGGTCAGATTGACCCACCCTTTGCAACTAGAACAGCCAAAATTCTGTCATCACTAGCCCTCTGTTTTTTGTAGTTCCCAGTACTATTAAAAAAATATCCCAGAAGAATCAGTTGTTTCCATAATCATCTTAAGATGGATCTGAAGCTGGCTGGAATATTATGGCTGTATATATGTTATGCATGTATTTTACACCTTGCCTTTCTACCAGAAGAGGCATTCAGGGAAGTTACCAATAATAAAACACATTATCAAAATAAAACACAATATAAAAATGAATACTTTGAAAGCACCATAGTGAGAGACATAGCCAGCCCTCAATCCCAGCATTCCACAAGATAACAACCATGGCAGTTAAAGTGATTATCAAATTACATAATGAGAAAGACCCATGGCTTCAGACAGGGTGGAATAGGAGAAGTTATGTGCTCCACAGAAGGAAGGCAGATGGGGCAAAACATCCATGAGTCTCTCGTCCTTTTCTGATCTCTTCAACATAGCTGAATGATTGGAAGCATGGCACTGGCTTAATCCCTTGTCATTACAAGAAGCCGTGCATGACAGCTGGTGTAACATAATTGCCAAGGGACTCGTCTTTGGATCAGGAAGTCCACAGTTGAAATCTTGTCTCTGCATTGCTTGAATAGAACACGTTATAAACAATAGCATTAAACCAGTGCAAAAGAGTAATGGCTTAATGTAATGAGACACTTTTGTTCATTGTAGTATTTATTCATCATTTGTAAATCACAGCTTGGCAGGGGCACCACTGAGGAGAGATTTTTGACTGGATATAGCTAAAACAGATAAAAAATTATCTCATATACAAGTTAAAAGAGAGACAGCATGGTGCAGCAGTTTGAGTGTTGGACTGCTATTATGGAGACCAGAGTACAAATCCCTCCTCAGCCATGGAAACCCACTGGGTGACTTTGGGCAAATCACATGTTTTCAGCCTCAGGAGAAGGCAATGGCAAACGTCCTCTGAATAAATCTTGCCAAGAAAACGCCATGGTAGAATTGGGGTTACCATAAGTCAGAAATGACTTGAAAGCACACAAGAAGAAGAAGAAGAAGTTAAAAATGTAATCAAACTATCAATAACTTTACCCTGTTAAAAACATAATCATTAAAAAGAAAACAGAAAAAAGAGAAATAGGTAATACAGCCCATTCACTATTCAAGGCATATTCCCCTTGAGCAGCCCGTCTTCAAAGTCCTGTCAAAGGAAAAATAAAAGTTTTTGTCAGCCTGCAAAAAGACAGCAAGGAGGGTGTTAGTCTAACTGCTCTAGGACAATTTTTCCATAGTCCTGGAACAGCCATCAGAAGACCCAGGGACATAGCCAAGGGGGGTTGGTTGGCTCTTGGGGTCCGGACCTCCCCCTTCCATTAGGAAAATGAATGGTGCATGCTGCTGCGCTGCCGCACCCAAGCCCCATTATAATGGTGGCACTTAGTCTGGACCCCCCACCTTCCTAAAATCCTGGCTACGTCCCTGGAAGACCCTTCCCCATCTCCTCACCAGATGTACCTGTGAGTGTGGTAGAGCGGAAAAAGGCTTCCCCAAAAGATGTCAGAACATAGGCAGATTCATAGGGGAGAATACTACTCTTCAGATCACCTGGACCCATGTTACACAGGGTAGGTCATTACTAGCACTTTGAATGGGGTTGTGAAAGAGACTAGTAGCTAGTGAACTGTTGTAATAAAAGAGTTTTGTGCTGCTTGTAGTCAGCCTGTATTTTGGTTGATGGCTCTTTGAATTAGCTGAAATTTCTGAAAACTATTCAGCCTCAGTGTGTTACAACAGTCCAAAAGAGATGTAGTTATGACATGTATCACTATGGCCAGATCCAAGATCTCAAGGAATTAGTGCATCTGATACACAAGACTTGCTTGTGCAAAAGCACAAAAACACTCCTTGCCACTTCTGAGACCTGAGTTTTCAGTACACTCAAGCTATGAACTTGCATCCTCAGTGAAATGGAGTTCTAAGGATTTGTTAAATCCCTGCTCCCTGACTATCATCCAACCCAGAGCAACTTGTCTAGATTAAGTTTCAATTAGTTCATCCTTATTCAGTTTATTAGTGATGAACCACCAGTTTAGAACCAAGACAGTTTCCTTGGATTGAGGTGGGAAAGAGTAAAAAGCTGGGTGTTGTCCCCATATGCAGTCGGCCCTTCATATATACAGATTTTTATACATGGATACAAGCATCCACAGTTTGAAAATGTTCAAAAAAAGTATAAATTTCAAATATCAAACCTTGATTTTCCATTTTTTTTTATAAGGGACACCATTTTGCTATGTCATGTGATAACATTGGACCCTAAAACACCAGATGACCTCTCCCAGTGGTTTCATGCGTATGTTAAATAGCATGGGGGACAAAACAAGAACTCAAGAGGCCAACGGCCAACAATCAAAGTTGAACCGTGTCCCCAGCACCAGGAAGGGACAGAACCATTCTAAAACAATGGGTTTATTGTTGTAATTTTATTCCGGGAGGGAGGGTATGGGTTGGGGAGATTCGCGTTTTTTAAATTGTATTATTTTGTATAGTATTAACCTCTGTTGTTACCTGCCTCAATCCCCAAAAAAGAAGAGGTGGGATCCAAATAAATACATTATTATTATTATTATTATTATTATTACAATGTCTCCAAGCAGTAGCATCACTGGGGGGTGCAGGCCACACAAGGTGGCACCCCAGAAGGAGAGTGACACCACAGAAACAGGGTGACACCCAGTTGGCCCCCTGCCCCCACAGGTGCTGCCCAGCCCTGTGTGGATGCTCCTTGGGGGCAGCGTGGGTGCTTTTTGGGTCTGCATGGGTACCCCTTGGGCCCACGCAGCTAGGGGTTCAGCCATGCAGGTCCTGTTTTGTCTTGCATGGGTGCTCCTCCAGCTGCACAGGCATTCTTTTGGCCCATACAAGCACTTTTTCTGGCTGTCCGGATGCCATTTCCAGCCATGCAGGTGCCCCTCTGGCTGTGCAGGCACCATTTCCAGCTGCATGGGTGCCCTTCCAGCCATATGGGCATTCTTTTGTCCCATGCAAATGCCGTTTCCACCCACACAGGTGTGCCTCTGGTCACACGGCCGTGCATCAGGCCTGCCCAACCACTCCCATGTGCCCCCACACCCGGAGGTCCCACTAGAACTCTTTCTTCTGGGATATTTGTTTAATAGTACTGGGAACTATGAAAAACAGAGGACATAAACCCTGCCTCCCCAGAGGTCCCCCCGTACTGGGTGACACCCAGTGTGGGATCACCACTGCCTCCAATCTTGGTGCAGGATTGGCATGGCAAAACCACCCAGGATCCTTGCAAATCCGCCCAGAATGATACCATAGTCGATTGTACAAAAAACCACTGAGAGGTGCAAAAGAACTAACAGGGATACACTCCCCTTGTCCTATTCTCAGAGTTGGTCATCCATCAAGACCACCACAGCTGTCTCTGTCCCATAGCCAGGCCTGAAAGCAGATCAAAATAGATCTTGGTAATCCATCTCGAAAACATTTCTACAGATGTTTTTGCATTTTTAACGATAGAAAATTACTTTACAAAGTAACTAATGAACATTTGGACAAACAATGATATTAAGTGATATTAACAAGTTGTGATGGTGGTGGTGGTGGTGGTGATGTATGATGCAGTGCAAGAAATAGCAGTAAGAATGTATTACTTGTTCACTAATAAATAATATTAAATTAAATAAAACTTTTATTTCTACCCCGCTTTTTGTAAAAACAATCAAAGCAGCTTACAATGTTAAAAGAATACACCATATATACAAAAAATCCCCCCCCCCCCCAAAAAAAAAAGAACTGAATAGTTTAAGGTTAAAATTAGATGAACAATTAAAACAATAACAGTGGGCAGAGTCATCAGATATGTGTGTGGGGTCATTACATGGCTGAGTAATTTATTCTGGGAAGGCCTGCCGGAAGAGATCCATCTTAACAGCTTTGTTGAAGCTATCTGGATTGGTGATTTGACGGATTTCATCCGGCAGGCCATTCCACAGGCTGGGAGCAGTTGCAGAAAAAGCCCTCTGGGAGGTTGCTGTCAATCTGGTCTTTATAAGCTGCAGTAAATTCCTCTCAGAGAACCTGAGAGCATGGGACGGATTGTATGGAAGTAGGTGATCCTTTAAATAAGTTGGGCCCAAGCCACATAGGGCTTTAAAGGTGATAACCAACACCTTGTACTGTTCCCGAAAACTAATAAATAGCCAGTGGAGTGACTTTAATATTGGTGTTATATGATCACTCCTAGATCATCCAGTAATCAGCTTGGCTGCCATATTCCAAGTAGTACATCTCTGAACACACCAGAAGATAGCAGTTAGGCATGTTGCTATCATCTAGCTTCAGTTTACTTTCACCTCTATCCCTACAGCTCTGCAGCACTGAGGATAATACTCAATGCTCTCATCGGATTTACAGCTAGATCATGCATGAACAGCTGAAAGAAAGTTAATATTACAAAGTTAAGTAATATTATTACTGTGCAAAAGTTAAATGATACAAATGGCAATCTGGATTATCAAAGGGCCTTGGGGGGCAGAGAGAAGTTATGTAGGTTTATACTGAAAAGAAGGAGATAGTGAATTCAACAACTGGAGATGAGTTGCTGCAATGTGGATAACAAATTTTACATTATGCTACTGTGACAATCTCATCAGAAAAATCTGGAGCATCAAGCTTAATTTTGGATGAAGCTTTATTTTCAATAGACCTTGTAAAGAAAAGAATTTGAAGAGTACTTTGAAGTCATTTTTCACAGCTCATCTCACTTCATTTAAATGACATGCATCTCTTGTATTTGTATTATAATGACATGCCTTCGAAGCAAGCAATTACTGTCTTATTTAAGAGAAGCTCACTGCTGGAGAAAAGCTATAATCAAAACAGTAATGTCTAGGAATGTCTAGCAGTAGAACAAAATATGCCCCAAATTTTCACTGTATAATTTTCCTTCTTTTATATCTCCCAAATTGTTGTGGCTTTGTATAAACTTTGCTAAACTGCAATATATCTATTAAAGACTATGAGAAGGTGGAGAAGTTTCTTGTTTTGTTTTTTGGACAGGGGAAATAATTAGTTTTGGGTTTTTTGCATCGTTTTAGTTTTTACTCACTGTGTAATTCTCAAAGGAAAGCATGTTTTTACACCAGAATCTGTATGCCACTACAATTTGGACAAGGGATTCCAATATATGTTGAAGCAGTCTTTCTTAGATGGTTCCCATTGCCTCCAATTCTGGTCCTTTCATTTTGTACTTCCACTTTCCACTTAAAAAATATCAGAATTTTAAAAAACCCTGGAATTTTAGCCTGGGAAAGGAAAGATGAAGAGGTCACATGATAGTCATGTTTAAAAATTTGCAAGGGTGTCATATTGAAGATGGAGCAAACTTGCTTTCTGTAGTCTCTTCCAACGCTGTGAGTCTATGGAGATTACCGCACATACAAATAAAGCATCCTTTCCCCAGTGCGATAAGGTTGCATTACAGGTTGCTATTGAATGTTATCACACACCAAAATGCCGACTCTGTTGCAGGGCGACTATAACCCATCTCCTAGCCATGCTTGGTCTGTCGATTTTCAAGTATGGAAGCTTTATAGACTCATAGAATCATAGAGTTGGAAGAAACCGCAAGGGCCATCCAGTCCAACCCCCTGCCATGCAGGAACTCTCAGTCAAAGCATCCCCGACAGATGACCATCCAGCCTCTGCTTAAAGACCTCCAAGGAGGGAGACTCCACTACACTCTGAGGGAGTGTGTTCCACTGTCGAACAGCCCTTACTGTCAGGAAGCTCCTCCTAATGTTGAGGCGGAATCTCTTTTCCTGTAGCTTGCATCCATTGCTCTGGGTCCTAGTCTCTGGAGCAGCAGAAAACAAGCTTGCTCCCTCCTCAATATGACATCCCTTCAAGTATTTAAACAGGGCTATCATATCACCTCTTAACCTTCTCTTCTCCAAGCTAAACATCCCTAGCTCCCTAAGTCGTTCCTCATAGGACATGGTTTCCAGACCTTTCACCATTTTAGTCTCCGTCCTTTGGACACGCTCCAGTTTTTTAACATCCTTTTTGAATTGTGGTGCCCAGAACTGGACACAGCGCCAAGCCATATCCATTCAGTGCTGAGGCACGTCATTTTGCTCAGCTGGAAGTCTTTCAACCCGAAAATTTGACACGCCTCAGCACTGAATGGGGATCACTTGGCGCTGGGGGATGGAACAGGGCCATTTTGAGGATGATTTGCTGTGCAATAAAACCCATTTTTTCTCAGTCACGCATGGCCCCGAGCATCCCCTTCCAGTGGCCATAATGAGGGGGAAATGTGCGTGATAAGCTTCTTCCCCATTAAGCAGACATTTGTTGTGGGAAGCCACAGTGTGGGAAGTCACAGTGTTTCCTGAAATCTTCGGGGTTAACACAGGGTTTTGTGGTCTGTTAACAGATGGATTGGATCCAGAATGGGCTGGCCTGCTGTTTACAAGCCAGGTGTGATGCCATTCCCCTTCACCACACTGAGTAGTGCAGGAAAAAGGGATGGTTTGTCTCTGAAGCCTCAGCAAACACTGCCATATCTATCGGAGCTCTGTGGACTGGCTGCTTGCTGAGGGTAGACTCCAGGGACAGGAGAGGGATGTGATGTCATCCCAGTTGGCCAATACAAACAACACTGTGCCACAACACCAGATTTGGCCCCATGTGTGAGGTTACCATCATGGCCAATCCTTGGCCAATTCTGGAGCACAGTGCTCTGGAACTGGCCCCCAACTTATGGCCAGTGCAGTCAAGGCCGTTGTTGTTGTTGTTGTTGTGTGTCTTCAAGTCATTTCCAAAGTATGGTGACCCAAAGGTGGACCTAGCATGGATTTTTCTGGGGCTGAGAGTGTGTGATTCACCCAAGTCACCTTGTGGGTTTTCACAGCCAAACAGGAAATAGAACCCTGATCTCCAGAGTTCTGGTCCAACACTCAAACTACTACACCACACTGGGTCTCTTTGTTGGACTACAACTCCCTAAATCCCACATCCTGTATGATGATCATTCTGGAAAGGAATATTTATGATTTTTTGCAGTCTGCAAAAGTAACTTTTCCAAAGCTCGGGGTGGAGAGAAGAATCAATGGCCACTTTTGGTGAGGAGAAAATGTCAATTTTGCTTTCACCAGCATTTGAGCATTGTTGGATTTATTTTTAAAAAAAAGTTTTGCTTATTCCCAATATCAAATTGACTCAAATACTATATGCTTTTAGTGTAGCATGAATATCCACCAGTGTAGTTATGCTAAATCCCATAGCTGCAATCAGTGCCAAGACCTTGAATCACTCATTGCATAGAAATCAATTAGCTCCCCACCCACCATGGCAAAACAGAGAGAGGAGGCTGTATGTGTATTTGCCATATGATTAGCTGCACTAGGGATTGCATTTATGCAACTTCCCACAAAGCACAACCAATTGTGCAACAATATTTACAGTAGCATAGGCTTGCCAGGTCAGGACTTTCTCATATCCCAGGGTCCAAAGCAGAGTCCTAGGAACAACCTCTTGTGATGCCATAGGAAGCAGGCCCCAGTGACGTTGCAGGGGTGATCTCATAAGAGGCATTCCCCTGGTAGTGTCCTTAAGCATAGAATCATAGAATTATAGAGTTGGAAGAGACCACAAGGGTCATCCAGTCCAACTCCCTGTCATGTAGGAAAACACAATCAAAGCATCCCCGACAGATGGCCATCCAGCCTCTGTTTGAAGACCTCTAAGGAAGGAGACTCCACTACACTCCGAGGGAGTTTGTTCCACTGTCGAACAGCCCTTACTGTCAGGAAGTTCCTCCTAATGTTGAGGTGGAATCTCTTTTCCTGGAGCTTGCATCCATTGCTCTGGGTCCTAGTCTTTCGAGGAGCAGAAAACAAGCTTGCTCCCTCATCAGTATGACATCCCTTCAAATATTTAAACAGGGCTATCATATCACCTCTTAACCTTCTCTTCTCCAGGCTAAACAGCCCCAGCTCCCTAAGTCATTCCTCATAGGACATGGTTTCCAGACCTTTCACCATTTTAGTCGTCCTCCTTTGGACACGCTCCAGTTTCTCAATGTCATTTTTGAATTGTGGTGCCCAGAACTGGACACTGTATTCCAGGTGGGGCCTGACCAATGCAGAATAGAGTGGCACTATTACTTCCCTTGATCTAGACACTATACTTCTATTGATGCAGCCTAAAATCGCATTGACTTTGTTAGTTGCCGCATCACACTGTTGACTCATGTTCAACTTGTGGTCTACTTGGACTCCTAGATCCCTTTCACACATAGTTTCATTCAGCCAGGTGTCTCCCATCCTATATCTGTGTTTTTCATTTTTCCACCCTAAGTGCAGTTTCACAGGTTAGATCATTAGGTGCATATCACTAAGCAAGTGGCAAGATGCTGAAGTGGCAATGTTGATTTTCAACTTTGAAAGTTTTAAATCATTTTTTCCTTTCTATAGTTATTTATTTAATTCCTGTGAAATGAAGCATTCACTTTCGGTTGCATTTCATTACTTTAATAATTAATAATAATTTAATTTATTTCTATACCGCTATTCCAGGGATCTCAGCGGTGTACAACAGCAAGTAAAACATACATCATATCATAAAAATACAACAACTAACAATTAAAAACAATTAAAACCCTACAAAACAACCCCATACAAATGGCTGAATAGATGGAATCTGCCAATTACATTGCCAGGGGAAAAAAGATGACAACAGGCTCATGGGGGGAAAGCCTGGCAAAATAAAAAGGTCTTCAGGTTCTTCTTAAAACCATCAAGGGTGGTGACTGTACGGAGCTCATGGGGGAGAGAGTTCCAGAGCTGAGGGGCCGAAACTGAAAATGCCCTCTGAGATGAAATAAATCGAGCATCTGGAACTCTCAAAAGATGTTTCCCACCCGACCTGAGAGTGCGGGGCGGACTGTATGGGGAGAGGCGGTCCTCCAAGTACCCTGGGCCCAAGCCATTTAGGGCTTTATAGGTAACAACCAACACCTTGTATTCGGCCCGGAAGCGAATAGGCAGCCAATGGAGATCTTTCAATACTGGTGTTATATGGCTGGCCCTGGAACATCCAGTAACCAGCCTAGCAGCCATATTCTGCACTAATTGAAGCTTCCGAGTTTGGTACAAGGGTTGCCCCATGTAAAGCGCATTACAGAAGTCCAAACGAGAGGTTACCAGAGCATGTACGACGGTTTCAAGGTCCCCCCGGCCCAGGAAGGGACGCAGCTGGCGTATCAGCTGAAGCTGATAACAAGTGCTCCTGACCGCTGCATCCACCTGAGGTGTTAGGTGGAGTGACGAGTCCAGAAGCACCCCCAGACTGCGAGCAGAGTCCTTCACGGGGAGTGTGACCCCATTCAGGACAGGTGGAAAAATTTCCTTACCCAGGCCAGGGGAGCCTATCACCAGTACTTCCATTTTCTCTGGATTCAAGCTGAGTCTGTTTTCCCTCATCCAGCCCATTACCGACTCCAAGCAGGCATTTAGAGGAGAGATGCCATCCCTAGTCACTGCATCAGTCGAAGACACAGAGAAGACTATTTGGGTGTCATCAGCGAACTGATAATACCGCGCCCCTTGTCTCCAGATGATCTCTCCCAGCAGCTTCATGTAAATGTTAAATAGCATAGGGGACAAAATCGCTTCCTGAGGGACCCCAGATGTAAGGGCCCTCCTATCGGAGCGACAGTCCCCCAGCTCCACCATCTGGAATCTGCCCGAGAGGCAGGAACGGAACCACTGCAGAGCAGAGCCTCCGATACCCAACTCCCCCAGGCGTTCCAGAAGGATACCATGGTCAATGGTATCGAAGGCCGCTGAGATGTCCAAGAGCACTAACAGGGACACGCTCCCCCTGTCCATGCCCAGACGGAGATCATCAACTAGGGCGACCATAGCAGTCTCAACTCCATAGCCCGCCCAGAAGCCAGTTTGAAATGGGTCCAGATAATCCGTCTCATCCAAGATTCCCTGAAGCTGAAAGGCAACTGCCCTCTCGATCACCTTCCCTAAAAATGGCAGCAGCGAGACAGGCCGATAATTATTCCAAATTAGGGGGTCAAGGGAGGGCTTTTTCAACAAAGGTTTTACAATGGCCATCTTCAAAGTAGATGGAAACTGCCCATCCCTGAAGGATGAATTAATAATACGGTGTAACAAGTTTGTTACAACCGTTTCCCCTTGAGCTGTCAACCACGAAGGACAGGGATCGAGAGAGCAAGTCGTCTTCCTAACGCATCGAAGAATCTTGTCCACATCCTCAGTACAGACAGACTCAAAGTGATCCAGTTTAACCAAGTCCACAGAAGCTCCGGATGCCTCTACTCTAGATTCTGAACTAACACTGGCGTCGAGATCAGCCCTTATCTGAGAGGTTTTATCCGCGAAGAAGTTGTTAAAGTCATCGCGGCAGGCTTTAGATGGTTCTAAAATAGGGTTCAGGGGAGGAGGGAGTTGAGTAAGCTCCCTCACTACCCTGAACAGCTCTGCTGGACGCGACTCCGCGGACGCGATACGCACAGAAAAGAACGAATTCTTCGCTGCGATTATCGCCACTCCATAGTCCTGCAAAAGAGAATCTAGGAGTGCCTTGTCAGCTAAGTGCTGATGTCTCTGCCATTTGCGCTCTAGTTGTCGCAAAATCCGCTTCCTAGCCCGAAGATCTTCCATATACCAGGGCCGTTTTTTGGAAGCAGGTCTGAGAGGACGCTTGGGAGCGATACTGTGTATAGCCCTGGAGAGATCAGTATCCCAGATGTTAGTCAGAGCATCAACAGAATCGCTGTCAGATCCAACCATAAACCCCTCTAAGGCTTCTTGGAACCTTTTGGGTTCCATCAGCTTTCGAGGGTTGACCATCCGAATAGGTCCACCACCCCCGGGAGGGATCTGGGTAGAAGCCTTGATACTAGCCTTGACCAGGAAATGGTCCGTCCATGACAAGGGAGAGACATTAGTAACCTCTGCCCACGGAGTCTCCATATCCGTACAGAAGAGAACGTCGAGTGTATTACCAGCCGAATGCGTGGGCCCTGAGACTAATTGGGACAGGCCCATGGCTGTCATGGTAGCCATGAACTCCCGAGCTGCACCTGTTGGACCATGGCTGACCTCGAAGGGGATGTTGAGGTCCCCCAGGACAAGAAGCCTGGGGGACTCCAACACCAGCTCCGAGACCAGCTGTGTCAGCTCGGCCAGAGAGTCTGTTAGTGCACGAGGTGGCCGGTAGACCAACAGAATCCCCAAACTGTCCCTGGCCTTCAGGGTCAGGTAAATACACTCAATGTAGTCAGTCTGATGCAAATGGCTCCTGGTCAAGGAAAGAGTGTTCTTATAGATCAAGGCAACACCCCCCCCGCCCACCTAACTTGCACTGGTCCTTAACTGAGTACCCAGCTGGAAGGGCCTGAGCCCACACCACATCACTTTCAGGCCCAAGCCAGGTCTCAGTGATGCATGCTAGGTCACAACACTTCTCCTCCAGTAGATCATACATTATGTGGGTCTTATTCCTTATGGACCTGGCATTGCAAAGGAGCAGAGACAAGGTTTGTGGTACGGTTGGATTGACCCACAGATCTCTTTGGTTAGGAGAGTGGATGGAAGGAGAGATAGATATTACACATCAATCATGCCTTCCCTTCCGATACGACTCCGCTCTCCTACCGCTGCCCCACACTACTCTAATAGGAACTCCGGAAACAGCAGGACAGTCACCCATCCCTTCACCACACTGAATACCATCCATGACCCAAAAAAAAAAACCCACACAGCAAAACAAAAAGGCTGCAGCAGAGGAAGACAACTCGACACATCATTCCCCTGCTGCGCACACAGCCACTCAGATCCTGCCCCAGGCCTCCTGCGATGATATACAGATGCGCAGATGCGGCGCTGGCAAACAGAGTCTGCTGGCTCCAAAGCCTTGGGCAGATGCACAGCTGTGCAGGTCCTACAATGCCCAAGGAGCAGCCCAGCAGCAGCAACAGCACAGCATCCCTCGGGGCCTTGGAGAGGGCAGGACAAGGAGGTAGGCCAGGAGGCTGGCTTTATGGTGTGCCCCTCTCACAGACACACCCCTCCCTGCCTTCCCTTCAGGTGTTCCTGGTCTCCCTCGGTGTGGCGCTGGGAAACAGAGTCCGTTGGCTCCAAAGCCTTGGGCAGATGCACAGCTGTGCAGGTCCTACAACTTTCCCTGTCTAGTGCATCCACATCAGGGAAAATTATACTTAAATTAATATCAAAGGTAATTAAATCAGTCAACTATTTTATCAGAAGACAAGTGAATTGCAAAATTTATTACTTTATTTTTGTGAAAGAAAATTTTAACTGTTACTGCATGTCATAGTAAGCAGTGAACATAGTTGCATAGAGCATGCCATTTAAACAAAAAATAACCAGATCTAACAAGTGTGGAATGCATACACAGACACACTGCTCTCAACCTGAGATTCTTCCTCCTCACCCCAAGAACTGGAGATGTGGGGGCCACACTAGAGAGCTGAGCCAGTACACCAATAGGATGTTGGCAAAAATGTGTGGATTTTTGCTAAATCTTTCAGAAATGCACTGAAAAAAATCCTCCCCTCACCCACATTTCATAGCTGTGATCTCATGCTCAGTTGAGAAAGGCACTACAGAAAGGCCCTAGGATCATCATCTGCTGTTGCCTCTTCTTTTCTCTTCCCCTGTCCTAAATAGAAATCATTAGGCTCTGAGGTTGGGGGAGGAGGTGGTGCTGGCTCAAGTACTTGCAAAATTCCACCTTTTTGCGATAGAATAATGATGCTTCTTGCTTCTGTCAATGACCAATTTTCCCCCCCACAGAGAGGGAAAAAAATAGCTGCCCTCGCCAAAACAAGCAGCTGCTTCATGTCTTGTTATAATTTTGGCCTAGCAAACTCCTGAAAGAGGAAAGGTGGAGGGAGGTGGGGGGAAGGAGGCAACAGGGGACAAGCTGTACTAGAGTAAGGCCTAACTTGCTGAGTAAGGCTTTAAAAGATTCCTATGGTGATTTGGCATGCTATGAGAGCAGTTCTTGGTTCTCAGCCTATTAGCAGTTAGTGAAGTTGAGATGTCCTGGGGCACAAGCCAGAGATTTGTTCTCAGTACTTATAGAGGTATGATATGAAATCTGCACCATATGTGCATGAGAGTGTATGGACGAAAGAGTGAGCTTTGAATATACTGTGAATGTACCCTTGTATTGCGCAAGTGGAGAATTTAGGGCTGACCTGACCTGACAGATCTGCTTTTGCAGCATTTGATTCCTTTTCCTCTTCTTAATGAATGTTTCTTTGTGGAAGTGTGTAGACAATGCTCACCAGATGGTAAATGAATCATCATCATCATCATCGTTGTTGTTGTTGTCGTCGTCATCACCCTATCTTTCCCACATAACTAGGACTTAAAGATTGTAGTAAAAATCATACAAAAATCAACAACAAAATCAAACTATCACCATATTAGAACCATTCTCCAAAAAAATGTTTAATATTATATAATATAATATTAAAACAATGCTGCACTTAAAGCCTTTTTTTAAAAGCCTACCTGAATTTTTAAAGTTTTAAAATTTAATTTTTGAAAAAAAAATTTTTTTTAAAAAGCCTATCTGGATAATTAAATCCTTTGCTACCACTGGAAGGGTAACTTCCCTAGAGAGGCGGTTCCAAAATCTAGGGACAGTCACTGAGAAGGCCTCTCTCGTGTTTCCACCAACCATATCTATAAAGAGGATGGGATTGAGAGATGGGCCTTTGGGGTTTTTTTGTTTTGTTTTGTTTTTGGTTTGTTTGTTTCTTTTTAATTTTTATTACACAGTACATAATACAAATTATACAATCCACATTTCATAATATGCTTTTCTCCCCTCTCCCCCCTTGAGGGAAATATATTTCAATCAAGTTAACAATCATTATCGGAGATGTGAAAAATATCATTAATTATATTTTTTACTTCTTCATACCCCCATTTTACCTTCCACTTTCTTAATCACAATTTCGTGTTTATCTTTCCATGATTCTTTATTACTTTCCCCAATACTTTCCTCTTCTTTCAAGAGATGAGCCTTTGTTCTCAGAGCATGGGGGTTTCAAAGTTGTTTGCCCACCCTCTTTGTTCAACAAGGACCATAACTTAGAGAGATCTTGTAGCACCTTTGAGACTAATTGAAAGAAAGAAATTGGCAGCATGAGATTTCAGTTGACTTCTTAATTTGGATGCATAAGGACCATAACTGAGTGATATGACTTCTGCTTTGCAGCAGAAAATCTCAAATTTAAAATGTGCTATGTTAAGGTAAAGGTGGGAAGGTGGTAAAAAACAAAACAATGCAAAACTCACTTGAGACCCTGAGAAGTTAATGGTCCAGATACTATTTGCAGTTACAACTAGCGTAGACCTATGGAATCTATAGCAATTTATGTAAGTGTTGACTTGCCATTCAACAGTTGAGTCAATGGCTTTACTCTGACTGGGTAAAATCAGAGGAGTCAGACCTCTGCCATTCATAGTAGAAAATGCCAGTCTCTCATGTTCCTTACCCAAGGCCAACCCAAGAGATTTAGTGCTTGAGTAAAACACAAAATGGTGACACATATACACATCCATGAAGCCAAGCAAATTGCCAGTTGAAACTGACTTTCAACATAGACAACTGGATGACATCCCCCACCACAAGGAAGACAGGAGGCTAGTTTAGGGATATAGCTTGGATGTGTGTCACACATACTTCTATCTTCCAGGAAGGAGAATTAGCTAGGGAGAGTCAGAAGGCACAGCTGGGAAGGGCTGCCAGTTCTCTACCCCAGTTTCTTTTCCATAAAGCTGTTCTCCCTTTATGCTTAATGACAAGCATAGGGTCCTAAGGGCAGACATGTCTAAGTATCAGCATAGCACCTTGTCATAAATAGGAAAAGTTATAATATGAAGTGTTCTGGAATTTAAAAAAAGTTAATATAAATATAAATATAAATAACCTGAAAGGCATCCTGGGCAGGACATTATTATTATTATTATTATTATTATTATTATTATTATTATTATTATTATTATTAT
>NC_056523.1:293805522-293827846 GCF_019175285.1 Sceloporus undulatus | reverse complement strand
TATTATCCTTTATTTATGAAGCGCTGTAAATTTACACAGCGCTGTACATGCAATCTTTTTAGTTAGACGGTTCCCTCGGGCTTACAATCTAAAAAGACATGACACAGAAGGAGAAGGGAGTGGTGGCGGGAAAGGGTAAGAGGTCCAGCAGTTTCTTTCTACCTCCGAGGCCTGGATAAACAGGCAACAAAAGAACATCAGATAGTAAGCGGCAATTATGCAATGCCTGGGAAGGCTTCTCTGAATAGGATGGTTTTCAACTCCGTTTTGAAGCTAGTTAAAGAAGTGATGGCTCTTGCTTGTGGGGGAAGAAGGTTCCAGGAGTGAGGGGCAGCAAGTGAAAAGGGGCAGGGAGGCAGAGTTAAGGGGGAGTCAGGAAGAGAGCATGATGGCAGCAGCTACCCCAATTGCATGATTGTGAAAACATGCAATAAAGGCTGTTTTGAAACCAGTAGGTTTCCTTTAAAAAAAAACCAAAAAAACAGAACCCTGATGTGATTGCTATAAGAACAGGGCTTGTGTCTTAATATCCTTAGACTCTGAGTTTAACTGCAATCCTCATTATAGCTGGAGGGAAAATAGATTTTCCTAGCAACAATATTTTATTTTGAGCTGTCCTTAATCCAAAGTATTTGAGGGTGACTTGGTCTTGAGTTGTTCAGATCCATCATCTTTACAAAAGACCTGCTACTGATAGAAATGAAAGCACCTAAAAATTGTTTCAGATCAACATAGCTTCCTGTGTTTTCTGGTGAAGTCTCATACCACACCACTGGGCTGTGTGTTTGTGTATGTGTCAGCACAGAAAATTCCCAACTACAGGCTAGTTCAAAAGACCAACTTGCACATGACCAAGGAGTTTCATTTTTACGGGTGAGCTTTCAAGTGTGTGCAGCAATTCATTCAACTTCCCACATAGGAAGGAATTTATAAGCAATGGAAAGAGCTCATGAACAATAGACAGATATAACTAAGATGTCACCACTGGAATATGGGTGTTTATGAGACCAGCCCTACCATCAGACAGAACAAGGCAATTGTAAGGATAAAAATCCTCCCTTATTTTGCTCTTATGTGTAAGTACAAGTAATTACTCTAGTTTTCTCTGTACTGTGCACACAATTTCCCACATATTCAAGCATCCTCAAGTTCTACAGATGATTTTTCATGTTTCCAGTACAAAAAGAATATTTTCTACTTCCATACAGAAAATATATTTTCTGTATAGCCAGAAGAATTTAAGACATTCATATACTGGGAGAAAACTGCACAAATTCTTTTTGCTCTTGTATTCTTCCAGACTGGTTTTCCTGTCAGGAAATCCGTTTTTCTACCAGGAGATGAATAACACAAAATATTTTCCCATTCCTAGGCAATTGCTTCCGAGAGAAGCTGCTGGAAGGCAGTGATGTCGCATAGATAGATGTTAGTTTGTGTCACTTTCCAGTTGTCAGTACTGAACAATTCCAGGCAGTATGGGCTGCACCAGGTGACACCCCAGAAGGGAGGTGACACCAAATCAGCTCCCCACCCCCTGCAGGAGCTCCTTAAGCCCGCACAGGTGCCCTTCATGTCTGCTTGGGCACTCCTTGGGCCCGTGCAGGTGCTGCCTGGGCCCAGGAGACTTCCTTTGGGAGTTTCTTAGGGCCCACGTGGGTGCTGCTTGGGCCCTCAAGTGCCATTCTGCCCCCCCCATGGGAGTTTCTCAGGGCAACACGGGCATTGCCTAGGGCACACAGGTACCCTCTGGTCCATGTAGATGCTCCAGTGCATTCCCCCACCCCAGAAACCACGCTGGAAGTCTTGGCACCAGAAGTCCTGCTCCCTGCACCAGGTGTCATCTGGTGCAGGAACACCACTGATTCTAGGGGTACTTTCACACTACACACTTATAGTACTATGATTCCACTTTAACTGTCACTACTACATCCTATGGAATCCTGGCATGTTTAATTAGATAAAATACTAGAGCTCTCTGCCAGAGAATTTTACATACTCTCCTAAACTGCACATTGCAGGATTCGTTAGGATTTTGCCATGTCAAATAAAGTGAAATCACATCACTATAACTGTGCAGTGTGAAAGGATCTTTAGTGCTTTATATAAGTGGAAAGAGTATCATCTTGCTATAATGCTTGATAAGGTGGAGGGTAGTAGGAAAGAGGAAGGCCACATTCCAGATGGATAGATTTAAACAAAGAAGCCATGGCCCTGAGTCTGCAAGATGATGATAAGGTGGTGAGCTGCCCAAGGTGAGGGGCAAGAGAGTTGTTGTTAACTGCCATTAAGTCAGCTTCAACGTATAGTTGACCTCCAAGTCATCCTATCATGGGAGTCGGGAAATAGGTAGTGATTTGACAAACCTATGGTTTTCTTCTCATTCTTAGAGAACTTGATGAGAATTTTTAAAGAAAATATTCGTTCCACAAGTCCCACTTTCAAAAGGTGATTTTGTCTCTCCTTTTCAACAGCTAGAGAAATATTTTTCACAAATTTCCCAAATGACAATAAAAGACAAGTCGAACATTTACGCTAATTACTTTGCATTTCAAACTCAATTACCATGTCAAAAGGAAGTTTAGCAGATGTTTAACGAACATTCCTCTGCTGAAAAAACTTGAAAGCACACACACAAAAAGAGGGGAAACCCAATCTCAACAAATAAACTGTGATTGAAGCCCCAGCAAGAAATGCTAGAGTTGGGGGGACCCTCAAGGACCATCCAGTCCAACATGGGATCCTAGAGGACATGTAGTCTGACCACTGTTCAACATCAGGATGGCACTGGAATATGGGACAAACTGAGGGTTTTCTTGGCATAAAGAGGAGTTTTGCCATAGGCTGCCCCTGAAGCTCAGACAGTGTGACCCTCACAGATGAGAAGGGGAGGGGTGGGGTGCCAAATGGCAATGCTCTTCTGCCAAGCAGGAATTCTCAAGAAGGGGCAGGGTTAGGTGCAATGGCATGAATTATGTCATGGATAAAGCCTAGCATTCGAAGGGAATCCCAGGGATCATCCAACTCCCCTTCTACCATGAAGGAATACCATACCTAGGAGTTGGAGTTGAAGCTGAGAGAGCCTGTGACTTGCCCAAGGTCACCCAGTGAAGTAATAATAATAATAATAATAATAATAATAATAATAATAATGCTAAAGTAATATTTTGCCTGCCTGTCTATGGAGAAATAAAGGGATCCCCAAGGGTCATGCAGTCCAGTCCAGCTGTGTGCAAGAGCATAACAGGATTCTTCAGCCCTGGGAAAAGCAATTAAAAAGAAAACCCCATTCCTGGGCAGGGAAGGGGTAGAAAGAAATATGTAGCATAAATATTATCTATACATATGAGGGATTAGCTAATAGCTGAGAAGATTTTTGAGACAGGATGGTTGAGCTGGGATCAGCACTCTCAGCCTCAGAGGCAGGGCATGGCCAACTCTCTCTCTGCACCTCTCCCATGGTGATGTTAAGGTCATGTAATAATAATAATAATAATAATAATAATAATAATAATAATAATAATAGACAAGGAGAGTGCAGAATATCCATGAACGAGAGTGTGTGACTTACCCAATGTCACCTTGTGGAGTTACATGGCTGAGCTGGGATTAGAACACTAGCCTCCCAGTTCACCATAGTTCACTGGGCAAGTCACATGCTCTCAGCTTCAACTGCAACTCCTAGGGATTCCTTCATGGTAGAAAAGGGGGGGGGGTTGGATGACCCCTGGGAATCCCTTCGAATGGTAGGTTTTATCCATGGCAGAATTCCTGCCATATCAGCCCACCCTGCCCCTTCTTCTCTTCTGTGAGGGTCACACTCTCTCAACCTCAGAGTCAGGGCATGACAAACCTCTCTCTCCATCTCTCTCAGGCTGATGCTAATGCAAACCTACTTTTATTTTGCATATATAGCAAGGAGAGTTCAGAATATCCATGAATGAGAGAGTGTGATGTATCCAAAAAGGGGGTTGGATGAGAAGACCCTTGGGAATCCCTTCCAATGCTAAGATTCCTCCATGGCAGAATTCCTGCTTGGCAGAAAAGCATTGCCATTTGCCACCCCACTCCAGCCCCTTCTGTTAGGGTCACACTGTCTCAGCTTCAGGAGCAGCCCATGGCAAAACTCCTCTTTATGCCAAGAAAACCCTTGGTTGGTCACATCATCTATTGCCATCATGAGGTTAAACAGAGGGTCAGACTACATGTCCTCTAGGATCCTATGTATTCCTATGTATTCCTTCATAGAAGAAGGGGGTTGGAATGGATAGTCCTTGAGGTTCCCCCCAACTCTACCATTTCTTTTTGGGGTTTCAATCAAAGTTTATTTGTTGAGATTGGGTTTGTGTGTGTGTGCCTTCAGGTGTGCCGTGTGTGTGTGTGTGTGTGTATGTGTGTGTGCGTGCATGCCAAGATGTCCCTTGGGAATCCCTTCCAATGCTAGGAATGCCTGCCTTTGCACCCCATGTGAGGGTCACACTGTCTCAGCCTCCGAGGCAGGGCATGACAAACCTCTCTGTCCAGCTCTCTCAAGGTGATGCTAAGGCAAATCTATTTTTATTTTGCATTTTAATTTTTTTTGGTAAGGTGTTGTGATGCACCTTATAAAAATATTTTACTTATTTATTTATTTATTTATTTGAAAAGGCGAGTTCAGAATATCCATGAGTGATGGTAAAGCAAACCTATCATTCATTTTGTTATTTTATTTTTGGCAAGGAGAGTTCAGAATACCATGAATGAGAGTGTGGTGTTTCCAAAAAGGTGGTTGGATGAGATGACCCTTGGGAATCCCTTCCAATGCTACCCCCTTCTTCTCTTCTGTGAGAATTTGAATGGCAGAGCATGACATAAAGGGGAGAAGGTCTTATCCACCACCACCTTTGTTCTTTTTTGTTTGTCAAAGCAAAGCTGTGGGCAAAGATGGGGGGACATCACCCTAACAAAGGAAATAGCCTCTGGTAAAAAACAGTATGAATGATAGCTTTTCTTACACAAAATACCCAAATCCTGGCCTTCGAATTGTCAGCTGATAGTCTCGTCTCTTCACTTCATCAAGAAATGCTCAGAATTTCTTCTCTTTATAATGCTTTCGAATTTTTCAAATAATAGAAATTTCTACCAGTTTCTATTATTTTTCAAATTTTGAAGAATATTCTTTACATCACTAGAAATAGGCCTTACAACACATAAGGCTGGATGGCTGGTGGCTTCCATCTTAGTTGGACAAGGAATCTACTTCAGATTTTATTTTGTCACTATCTGTCACTCAAGGGATGAAATGTACTTGCAAAAAATTAATAGTTGTTCCTTCTAATTCTGTTTTGTCATCCCCCCAGATAAGTTCAGAATCTGGAATCCTAAATTCAGTTTTAAGCCAAGAGTAGATTCATTACCTCCCTGATTTGGGAGCCATCAGCCAGGAGTGAGAGAGAAGCTTCAGGGATACCAGGAGCAGGATGATTATTCCAAATAACATTTTGGGACAAGAGGCAGTCCCCCAAATGTGAAAAGAATATGATAGAATCATAAACTCTGGCCAAGAACATTATAAATAGTGGACAATCACATCCTGAATTTGTTTTGCCTTCCCAAATGAAATTTGCAAAAAGAAGCCAAAGCTAGGAGCCAACACTGCAAAAATAGATGGGGGTTTTGACTTTTCTTTTTCTAAACCATTGGAGAAAGTGTTCAAGAACAGTTTATCCTTGCAAGAGAGTGATCAGCGTAAACGTGCCAGTGTCTATCTGTGAGCCATGTACCATGATCCTGGTATACGGAGAAATGGTCACGTAATTTAAAGTGAATTGACTTGTATGCCCAGATCTCTAGTACAGGATGTAATTTAAACTAGGCCATTTATTCATTTCAGACTCATAAAAAGCAGTCAGTGCAAGATTATCAGAAGTAGAGCTCAGAGTGGTGTTAGTTCATGTTTGCACATGCACTCCAGGCTTGTTGGAAAAATCATATGCTTGGTTTTTCTTGGCCAAATAATTTAAATAGCTTCAGCTTGCTATCTGATAGGTAAACATAATAAATAAAATGCACATTTGGAGGCAAAGCAACCTGATTGCTTTGATAAGCAAACCAACCTCCACACTTGTTTCATTTTAAATTCATTCCTCTTCACACACACACACACACACACACACCCCAGCAATTCTGTTGGAAAGCACAGTGACGCATCTAATTCATGATGTGTCACAGTATAATGTCAATGTCAATGAAATATGAATCTGCATGCCTTACTCACATGAAAGTTTCTGGCTTGCATGCAAGTTGGGCACTGAATCCACCCTGGGTTTTAGTTCAAATTTTAAAGGACTTATCCAAGCAATTAGCAATAACAAGTACATTTTTTGTCCAGGTAATAAGTTGTGACTGGATGAGAATCTAGTGAGCAGGCAGATGTAGACCATGGTAACAAGCCAGCTGATTGTATTAATTAATTAGAAAGGTATAATTGCCTTGTGGATCTACTGGGTCTTGGAAGCATTCATTGAATTCTGGTATCCATGTTGCTCTCATGGTAAGACAATGTATGCATGCTACTGAATCAAGATTTTGTACTGTGCTATTCATATTGTTCAGTTTGCTTCAGGTTTTTTTTGAGACTTCTGTTAAGTAAAGTATTGTTAAATTTCCTCAAACCTCTGCTGTCATTTTGACTTGCACAGGCAGATGATTTTTTTATAGCAACCTGACTAGGGTCCAGGTTGTTATATTCTTGCCCTTTACACCTGTCCTAAATCTCCTTGCTACACATTATTACTATACTTTACTGTTCAGTGTAGGATGTTGGCCACTAGTAAGTAAGTAAATAAGTTTATTTGTGTAGTATATGCCATTACAAAAAGAAAGCAATCTGTCAAAACAAATATAACATCAATACATTGTAAAAATTCATAAAAGCAGAAAAAAATAATAAAATAGAACATCAAACACATCAAATACATTATAAAATAATACATTGCTTACAAAGTTAAAATCATCTTTAAAACAGAATATCGCAGAGAAAAGCAAAGACAAAAATGAGGGCTCAGATAAATCTAGATAGGCATAAGAACCAAATACACAGACTATACATGGTTGAATTATAGAGCTGGAAATATTCAGGGATAGTAGAGATTCAGATCTCTCCTGTAACCCAACCATTGTCTTTACAGTGCTTCCTCCTTATGACCTTTTCAGAGATACTTGTTTTGGTGTTCCCTAATAACAAAACGATTAAATGTAAATCAGAGTCATAGTTGTTTGATACCAATCCTAATTCTTTGTATAGGGCATTTCTTATATCTTTATAAATTGGACATTCCAACAGGTAATGAGATAGGTCTTCAACTGTGTTGGAACCACGTGGGCAAACTCTTTCTTCCCATGTGGTCCTTTGATAACGCCCTTACACCACAGCCGTGGTCATAGACTGACAGCCTAGGACTGTGAAGGCATATCTCTATTTGAAGTTAGTTATATTATTTAAGTATTGTGGGTAGCTTGTTTGGAAAGGAAGTTTGGCACATTTTGACAGGCCAACAGAGGTACAATGTAATTGAAAGTCATGTTTCAAGATGTGGGACTTCATATATTTTACAGCTGTATGATAGTTTAAAGAGCACAACAAATCCTTTGAGAGCCCATACAAATCAATAAGTTGTAAAATTTCTTGGTTCCGGGATAAAAATGTTTTGTTTTCAGATTCCAACATTTCTTTGAAACCAATCAATACAAGAACTGTTCCTATCTCTTTAGTAAATTTCAGCCAGTATTTAATTGTTTGAACCTGAGTAATGGCCTTTACAGTATGGAGCCCACCTTCTAACCGAAGGATAGAGGTCTCAGTTCCTTTGGGCAGACCCAAAATTGCTTGTAAGTAGTTATTTTGAACTGTTTCCAAGTTGGATTTTATCTTAGGCCCCCATATTTCAACCCCATATCACATCTGAGCTATAACTTTAGCCTCATAAATTTTAATGGCTGGAGGGACCTGTTTACCACCTCTGCTCCAATAAAATCTTAATAAAGAGTTGGCTGTATTAGTAGCAATTGCTTTCATATTTTTAAAGTGACAACTCCAAGAGACAGTTGAGGAGAAATTTAGTCCTAGATATTTAAAGGACTTCACTTTTTCTATGGGTTGCCCATCAATTTGCCATGTATGTTTTTATATCTATTAGCAAAAACTAGTATTTTTGGTTTTTTATAATTAATTTTCAACTTTTCCTGTGTTGCTAGTTGACTAAAAGCTTTTAATAATCTCCTTAAGCCTTGTTGTGATTGTGACAATAAAATAGTGTCATCTGCATACATTAGAACTGATATTTTCCTAGGTCCCAGTTTAGGGGGTACATAGTTGTCATTGTCCCTTAAATCAGTTATTTATGAGTTAACATAAACTTTAAACAGTGCTGGTGCTAGCAGGTAGCCTTGGCAGACACCTTGAGTAGTTGATATTGGGTTTGTTAACAAGCCAGTGGTATCTAATCTGACTTGAATTTTAGTATCAGAGTGGAGGGCTTGTATCAGCATCAGCAATCTTTTATCTATAGATATTTTGCTTAGTTTATCCCAAAGGTGTTCTCTGCTGATAGAGTCGAAGGCTGCTGAGAAATCAATAAATGCAACATAGAAACACTTTTGTTTCAATCTGACATATTTGTGAATGAGATTGCATAACACAAAACAATGATTGTTAAGTGAGTGCCTCGAAAACCTGCCTGTTCTTCTGTTATTATCTCGTTAACTTCAATCCAATCATTAAGTTTTTTTTGATAGATATTTGGTAAATATTTTGGAAGAAATGTCCAACAGACTGGCCACTGTCTTTTACAATATAGTTATGTTGTTGTTGCTGTTTTTAAAAAGGACAAAAGTATGGAGAGAAAAATGATTTTGGTATACTAGGGAATGTGGTGCATGGAGGGCCCATGAGGGTGTCTGGGGCAAGATTGGCCCCTGGCTCTTTGATAGTTCCCCACCACTTTCTAGATACTGGACACCCTCAGAGCAAAGTATTTTCACTGCTGGTGCCCAGATGGAACTCTTTCTGGTAAAAGGCATGGTGGGAGTGTTGATGCATCTGTGGTCTTTCATCATTTTGTAAAGACTCATGTGTTCTGCCTGCTCTGAATTCCTCCAGAGATTGTTCAGTCTCAGCTCCCAGTATTCCTTCCTTTTACATATACTAGCTAGGGCTATTTAACAACATCTGGATCAGTGATATAATGATGTAATCTGGCCCTTATCATGATAGCCCCTGTGAAGAAAATCCAAAAAGGCAGGTAGCTGACTTGATCCTTATCAACAATCCAGAGGCCCATTTGTTCTACACAATAATAGCAATGTTATTCTACTTCAACTGCCATAGTTCCATCTTATGGAATCCTATGGTTTATTGTTTGGTGAGGCACTAGGGTGCTCTGACTAAGAGGCAGTACAGACCAGCACTTTGTGCCAGACTGACTGCGTACTAGGGCTGAACTCGGGTGGTGCACTCAATGCTCCGAGCCTTAGTTCCGCTGTCCCGCCACCATCATGGTGTGCACCCATCTACATGGCGTGAGCCATTGTGATGTCCATGGCATTCAGTGCCCAAACGGTGCTGGCTGGAGGGGCATCAGCATGGCGTGCAAGCACACCTATGATGCCCCTTCCAGGAAGCTGCTCAGAGCAGCTTCTTTTAGAGAGTGGGTCAGTGCCATAGCATGAGGCTTCTGCGGCACCAACCCAGGGCAGGAAGGGGCAGCTTCCAGCCTCCCATCTGTATTGCCCCTGAAAATCCTACCCCCCCAAACTACAAATCCTAGGATTCCACAGGACAGAACCATGGTTGTTAAAGTGGAATCGTAGCACTATAACTCTAATGTGAGTGGGCCCCTGTTCTCACAGTTTTTCTCTCTACCAGTCTTTTGTGAAGCTTATGGGTCTTACTTGCTCATTCAAGGGCAAACCACCCCCAAAACCTGTGGATTATAACAGAGATAGCTCACAACATTAGAGTGCAGTGAAGGATAACTATTCCCCCTCAAAATACCATGGGCTGGCAAAGGTCAGAGCAATAAAGGTGGCAGACATCATCCTGGGGCTATGACCCTACAAGCCCTGCCTTCACCACACCACTGATCTAGGGCACTGCAGAATTCGCACCTCCACTTCAACTGATACTGTTTTCTTTTTCCGTGTTCTTATTCTAGGTTGCTATTTCCAGAAGTAACATGTTTTAAATTAAACTCTTTTTTTGTTTGTTTGTCCTGGACCATTTTGAACAGCAGTAGGGAGAAAGTGGCCCTTTAGGTTAAATGGAAATAAACAAAGAAATTAGGGAGCGTGTGTTCAGGGAGAGGGAAACCTCCTGTTTGTGGAAAATGTTCTATTTTAATGGCAAACCTTTAAATCCTTTTGCAAATAACTTTGAAGTTTATGCTGTGCACCAGGAATATCTAAGGCTTCAGAATGAGCAGGTGAAAACTAGACAAAGGATGAGTGTTGGGAACACTTTGTCCTTGGTGAGAGAGGGAGGGAGAGACTTACATACCGCCTTTTATATCTCTAGATCTCATGGCCTCAAGTACAATACTGGCAGAAAGAAATACTTCAACAAGCATGTAGTCCTTAATGTGGTAAGTAATGTGGAATGGACTTTGGGCAACAAGGGAATTTATGTATTCCATCTGACGTATGTGATACCAACATGAATCTAAAACCAGAAAAGATGTCATCACAGGATGACATCCAATGCCTTGTGTGTATGACATTGCTCAACTTCTTTTTTGAGATCACAGACTCCTACTCTACAACATTTATTGCAACAGTTGGTAACTGTACAGGTTACTTGCTTCTTGGAGAACTGCAACATTTGGAGAGTTAATTAATTTTTTTAAAAAAGGTCATGCAAAGACATAAAATCTCTGATTTAAACACTTATTTATGGCCATATATTATGCAACCTCACCATTCAAAAAATATCATGTTCTTATCCAAAATGGCACTTTAATTACTTGACTTTATTGCAGTGGAGAATTTTATGGACCCCCTTTTCTCTGCCAAGAAACATTATTTCTTGGATTTCTGAGCTCTTGAAGGGTGTTTCTATTCTATCCAACATCTTGAGACTATCCTCTTGATCAAGGCAGACTAAAAATGGGATTGATGAGTTAATGCAGACACACTGTATGTATAATGCAGTGATCACATGTAAATGAGCTGAAAACTAGGTACTATACTATAAAGAAAACCCCTATTTAACAAAGAAATTATCAATAAAGTTTAAAAGATAAAAATTAGAGGATGTGAAGGCCAAACCAATTAAACATCAGCAAACTAGCATAAGTGAGAGTTAAAGCCCCCCCCCCCCCCCACACACACACACAAACATGCATGCAGAGAATCAGTTAAACTTATAACTAGGGGAAAGCTGCATGGATAATAAGCAATAAGTAAAAAGCACAAAGATATAAGACAAAAGAAGAGATATGTTTTAACAAGTGAGAGAGAAGGAGAAGAATGCAAAGATTGAGGAGAATGTAAAGAAATCAAAGATGAAAGATAAGCAACATAGGATTGGTTCTTAAATGTACTTTGTTTCAAAATGCCATTTCTGCACGTACGTATTTTCAAACTATGCCTTTAGAAATGAATTTGGATACTTTTTTGAGTTGAGATTCACAGTGGAACATTTGGACTAGCACTACAGCCAGTGAATAACTAAATTCTGACTTGATGGGATCAGGCCAGTTCACATCTGAATTCACAACAGTTGAAATCCTCAGGCATCCCTAGCAAGTAGAACATGATTCTAGCAATTTAGAAACATAATAAAAAAGAACAATATCATAATTAGCCTACAAGAAAGAGTCATTTTTAAGAAGGAAGAAAATGAAGTATATTTGGAGTTTGAGGGAAATCTGCAAGCAGCCAACTAAAAATACAAATAAAAATTAGAAAGAGTCAGATATAAAAGACCTGGGAAAATCTACAGGAGAAGTGAATAGGATCAGTAATACCAATCTTGGATCTGTTTGTCTTGATATCACCTTGTATGCTCACTTTGGGCAGGTAGACTATTATTCAATAAAAAGATTTGTATTTGCCTAGTGTTTTCTGTATTTCCTCACCACAATTGCAGCTTGTATCATTCCTGATTTTTTTTAAAAAAATAAAAATCTAAGAAATTATTCTTTAGGCATAGATTGAGAATGTGTTCATTTGATAAGTCTTATATGAGGGATGGTAATGTTTGTCTGGAAGTCATGTTTTCTTCCATCAGGTTTCAGTTCTGAACTGCTAGGTGATTAATAAGATACATATAAAGATACTGCACTCTGTGCTTTCATTGGTTAGCAGATAAGCATACCAGATGGCTAAGTAAAAAGATAAGCAGCAGGAGAAATTTGCCCTCAATAACATCCTGACAGCAGCACCCATGAAAATTAAGCCTACAATGTAGAGCAAGGGAGAAAGGATCATGCACAAGACAGTCAACTGGAAGAAAAAGAAGCCATACTGGATTTAGAGGTGGTGAATGTGTTTATAGAATCATAAAATCATGGACTTGGAAGAGACAGCAAGAGCCATCTAGTCCTATGCCCTGGTATTCAGGAAGAGACAGATAAATCACATGCTGAAGCAGTTTGTTCCATTGTTGAACATCTCTTATCATCAGGAAGTTACTCCTAATGGTTAAGTGAAATCTCTTTTCCTTCCATGTGACTCCATTGGTTTGTATCCTAGCTGCTGTAATAGCAGAAAACCACCTTGCTCCATCTTCTACATGATATTCCTTCAGACTCTGTTTCCAGGCAGAATTCAACATGCTGGTTATGACCTTTAAAGTCCTATACAGCTTGGGTCTAGATTTCTGGAGAGACTGTATCTTTCTCTATAGCAATAGCAGCTTCATTTATATGCTGCTTCATGCCACACTAAGCAGACTCTAAGTGGTTTACAACATAAGCTAATTGCCCCAACAAGCTGGGTACTCATTTTAGCGACCTCAGAAGGAGGCAAGGTTGAGTCGACCCTGAGCCTCTGGCTGGGATTGAACTCACAACCTTGTGGTTTGTGAGTGAGCAGCTGCAGTACTGGCTTTTAACCACTGCACCACCAGGGTTCCTCCTCTCTATGAACCTGGCCAAAATTTAAGAGCTTCGGGGGAAGAGGTTTCTCTCTGTTGCCCCACCTGATGGGCATGTTTGAAAAAGATAAGAGAGAAAGCCTTCTCAGTAGCTGCTCCCAAGTTGTAGAAGTCCCTCCTACAAGAGTTCAGTTGGCACCTTCCTTGTTTTCATTTTTTCTTTAAGACAAGCATTTGGCTTTTATTTTATAAGATGTTTTTAATGAGGTATGCTGGGCTTTTCTATTTTAATATGTTTTCAACATGTTTTAAATGGTTTTACCTTTGTGTTTTTAATAGAACTGTTTGTTTAATTGTTTTGTTAACAGCTGTATTAATAATTCTTTAGTGGTACTTTGTTTTAATTTGTTATGAGTCACTTTGGGTTCTGTGCTGGAAGAAAGGCAGGATATAAATAAAATAAATAAAATGTATTTTAAAGAGGGTATATCTCTCAGTCTTCTCTTCCCCAAGTGTAATATATCAAGCTCCTTAAAGTTTTCTTCCCATAACTTGGTCCCCTCCTCTTTATTTGTCTTTTAACACATTTTATTGTGGCTTTTCAAGTTCTATTTCTTTTATTGACTTGGGGCCAATGACTAAATTGAACTACACTTCTGACACTAAAAAGCAAAGGTAACTGGCCAAAAGAAAAATTCCAAAGCTGTTATCAGTGCAATGCCATTATTAGACCTACTACAAAGACCCAAAAATACAAGAGTTCCAGGTGTTTGCAGACAGTCAAATGAGGCCCAGTCTAGCAGGTCATGCAGTAGCTTTAGGCTTCACCTGGAATAACCCTAAGGAATCAAAGGAACAAGAAGGGTAGACAAGTTTGATCCTCCATTTTTGAAAACATAAATACTTGTGACACTGTTATGCAAAGGCTGATCTAACATGCTAGTTCATATCTGCGTTTAGTGACTGCAACATCAAATGGCCATTTGCATATGTGAAACTACAAACCTTTTTTAAAAGATTACTTATAAAATGACCTCTTATGGGATTTATATTCTACTTGGATGTGCAGTTTACACCATAGTACAAACCTGTTTTCTCTGCTGATAAATTTGAGCCTTCTAATATTTGTTGTGTTTAAGACCATTTACCACAAATGGCTTTATTCATATCAACAAATGCTGTCTAAACAAGTTTTCATACAGAAGAAAATACCTGTGGAGTAAAAAAAATATTCAGAAGTTTACCAGTACCATCTGCAAATTGTCACTCGCTTGCCCAGTCATGTGTCAGACATCCTATTGCTCTTAAGACCTTATCTGTATTTCCACCATCTCTTCTTACACCAGGAGCTTCAGATATGTCAAATCACCATCTGATGTACTTGAGATAGTTATTACTTGGGTGCAAGTTGTCTAAATGACCTTATTCCCCATATGAGCCTTGCCCTGTTTTGAGATCTACTAGAGAGGCCCTTCTCTCTCTATCAAAGGTACATCTGATGGGGAGATAGGAGAAGGCCTTCTCCATGGCTGCTTCTAGGTTCTGAAACTCCCTTCCTAGAGAAGTTTGATTTGTGCCACAAACACCTCCAACTATGTTTTTGCATGCAGGTGAAGACTTTTTGTTTCTGCAAGCCTTTAATTGGGGATTGCTCAGAAGGAAAATGGACATTCAGAATGTGCTGTAGCTGTAGCATTAATAATAATAATAATAATAATAATAATAATAATAATAATGTTTATATTTCCCACCTTTCCCAAGGATCAAGGCGGGATTACATCAGTAAAAATAATAAAATAATACAAATGAGATCAGCATAACACTAATACTGAATTAACTGGCATTCCTATTAGTTCTCTAAAATAACAATTCATCAGTTCATCAATAGCCAAAAATCATAGTCAGGAGTGGAGCAATTGTCATAATCTTTTATATGGAGTCCGGTGGATAAGCCCACTGGAAGAGATCCATTCATCTCTACTCTTTATTTATTCCACCAAAGCTGGTGGAAATGCCTTCCACACCCCTAAAAATGCATTAGGGGGCATTCTGGAGCAACACCAACAACAACTTTTGATTCCTGGGTGCCGTGGGTGCCACAAAAACAATCACATTTTGCCCACCCTTGCATTAGGCTCAGGCAAAATCAAAATGGAGCAGACTCTCCTAATTTGTGTGTTCTTTCTCATTAATAACATTAATAAATCTTATGTTGCTTGTCCACATGTGTTCCCAGTTTTCGTTTGTAAAATGTTGGAGGGTGTGTAATAATAATAATAATAATAATAATAATAATAATAATAATAATAATTAGTCACAGCCAGCCTAAAACACTAATGCTAAGGGTAAGCCACTCTGCAAACAGCAGTTGAGCAGATGAGTGGTTGTATACTACATTCCTGATGGAACACTGCCCCTCACCACACCTGAGGACAGCTAAATACCATACCTGTATATGTGTGTGTGTGAGGAAGCAGACTACAGTATCACTCCCCTATTCATGTGGAATATGTTCCAGACTTACCATGAAAATGCAAAACTATGGATAATAGTGAATCCTGTTGAAATGAATGACTTCTGCCATAGATTGACCATACAGTTGTGTTGGAAGACCTAGAGATTCCTAGAGAGAACACGTCCCTAGGCATTTCTAGGTCCTCCAGCGTGACTCTATGATCAGCTTGTGCCAGATGCATACCATAGAATCACATGGGAAGAATTAGAAAATGCCTAGAGAGAACATATCTCTAGACATTTCTAGGTCCTCCAGTGGACTAAATGATCAACTTTGTCCCCTGGCATGTTGCTTTCCCTCCCTTCACCGCAACACCATCAGCTGCTTGCTATTTTGGGAACCCTTGAATTATGAGAGGCAGGGCTCTAGTACAGTCAAGGGGACATTGGACATCTCAAGCCTTCTCTCAAGAGGCCAGTCTTTGTTTTGGAGCTCTTCTATCTACTCTGGAGTTTTTGGCTGAGTGGAAAGAATCCTTTTAACACTCCAGTGTTACTTTCAAAATAGTTATTAAAAATCAGATCGTGATATATACAACAGCATAGAGGAACATTGTGTCTGGCCTCTTTTTGGAAATGCTCTCTCTCTCAAACAGAAACAAAGAAACAAGAATTCTTTGTGATTTCCCCCCACCACACACAAAAGCTTGGATAAGGAAGCTTGAAAATAAGGTACTAAATCCCAGTCAAGACTTCAACTTGTTATTAGAATACATACAGAATAGACTTTTTAAAAGAACTCAAGATCGTACAGGAAAAAATTGATAGATCTCCAAAAATGAAGGTTAAAAGGTATTAAAACATGCAGAGACTAAGAGAGCAAGTAAAGATCCGGAGGCAAGCACAGGCAAAGAAACCCAATGGCTGTTGGAGGAAATCTGCATAAACTGTGCCAGTACATCCTTCCCTCCTTGCAGGGGCAATTGAGGGCACTCTTAGAGAAAACAAGCATAGTCCTTAAGAAGGGCAAGGTCTGTAAAAATACCAGAGATTGAAAAAGATAGCTAGAAGATAAGTATGCTAACAAGTTTTAGCAAAAGCCCTCACATTTTGGGCTTGAGTCCTGTGCAGGTTAAACACAGGTAGTATTCTGAGTAAATTTTCATGAGATCCGGTTGTAGGCCAGATGCCCAAACATGTGGCCAAAAGATTAATTCTGCCATATCTAGCCACATTTAGAGGACTGTGTGAACTGTCCATTAGCCAGATATCTTATCCTACTATTGGAACCAGGCTGAGAAGCTGCATGCCCTCCAACTCTCTCAGTTTGGCAGGGATAGTCCTGATTCATCATCTGTCATCACATTTTTTCAACCGATTTTAAAATATCCAATTTTCTGTCTTCTCTTCCCACTTCAGCCCTCTGTCCTCAACCTGCTTCCATTGATGTAAACTGAGATCGCACTGCCTCTAATGGCTGACTTACCTCTTCCGAATTTGAGCCAAATTCAGAAGTCACGCTGATTTTATTGCACGGACTTTCCCCTCAAAACAGCTTCTCATTGCCTCCAGGGTTGAATTTGGGCCCCATCAGTCGCTTCGGTAGCCATTTTTTTTCAAATCAGAAGCTTTGACCTGTGGCTGTGGCACACCTTTTAATTGATGGGCAAAACCCATCAATAGCTGTCAATCATGCTGCTGTTGCATCACCTTCCCATGTGATAAGCATCCAGTTGTAGTTCTCTCCCCCACTCCATCATCACATGACTATAGTTGCTAAATTGTGTTAAAAAGAGAAATAAAAATAGAAAGCATGATGCATTTTGGGTAGATCAATTGATCAGGCAGGAAGATTAAGAAACAGTCTGAGAAAGAGAGTGTGAGACCATCCATAGCTGAAACAGCCGTAGTCCCATAATTGAATACATGTGTGATAAGGATTGCTCCCAAACAGGTGTGTATGTGCTTTCTTTCATTAGTGCAATCATGATGAGAATGGAGCTCATGGGATAAAGTCCAGAAAATAGTCACTGAGAAGTATAGTTCAAGTCACTTCATAAAGATTATTTATTTATTTATTTATTTTATATCCCTCGGCATCCTTAGGAGCTTTCAAACCAATGCCCCATTCAAGCAAATCTGGTTATTCTGACACTGTAGGAAGCCCCCCTCCCTCCTACTATATTTCTGCATTTGATTCTTCTGACAGTGTCTTTGCTACAACCTAAAACTTTTTAAAGAAAATCACAACAGTGAATGAAAGAGAGAGACATGTAGTAGACTCATACTTTGTAGACTTGGCCTAGATGTAAGACATATCAAGTGAGAGACCCAGTTTTGCTTCCCCATTATTGCATGCCTCAGACCATATGATTCCTTCAAAAGCAAGATATCCTGACATACAGAATGACTGTTCCCCCCCTCAAATTCAAGTTATTCAAAGTAAGATAGAAGGAAGCTAATCTTAAATAAAAATGTATCATGTCAATGACACGTATTTCATTAGCCAGAAATTATTCAAGGGTGGAAACATGCTTATTTCTAAGTTCTATTTATTTTCCTAGAAGGAAATTTAGAAATGTTTAGAATGCCCTGAAGTATGATACACTGTGAGATATGAAATTGCACAAACCACATCCACCTTGTTATCAGTTGTATAATCTTTTTCTTTCCTTTTTAACATACTGCCATTTTAATCAAGAGGTAAATTCTCCAGGAAGGAACTTGTAGTTTTAACATGATGAAGATGCTGTGAGCAAAGCTTTTCAGTGTCATTTCACTTTAATTGCTTGCAAAGTAGTTTTGCTACACCTTTTTACAGCTGTAGTTGCCACATAAGTGATTCTGCAATTTATTTGAAGGAGCCAACTCACACAATTCTATCAGAATAAGAAAAGTTACTTGGGGGACCCTCAGAGTTTCCAGCCATTATATGCACTGGCCATGCTGGCTGAAAAATTCTGGGATTTATCCTCAAAAATAATATTTTCCCAAATCTCTGCATCTTGGTAGAATCTAAATGCATCTGTGAAGGAAAAACCCAAGCAGATTTTATGCCTGGTCTATGAATGCGCTCAAGGAAACAACTTCAAAAAGCTCTCTGTAATGCAAGGGAGGGTGCTGAGGAAAGAGAAGGGTGACCAAAAAACCATTATTAGGGGAATAATTAGAGAAACATCCATACTCAATATTCATTGCATTAGTTTCGTCATGCCTTACCTTTCCTCCAAATAGCTCAAGCTCATGTATACAGTTCTCCCTGCCCCTGCCACTTTATCCTCACAATATGTCCTGCAAAATAAGTGCAGCAGGGAGACAGAGGGTGCATCTACACAGTAGAAATAATGTAGTTTGACACCACTTTAAGTGATGTAGCTCTGTCATATGGAATTCTAGGATTTGTAGTTTCACAAGGTTGTTAGTCATCTTTGCCAAAGATTGCTGGTACTTCCCAAAACTACAAATCCCAGGTTTTTATAGGATGGAGCCACGGCAGTTAAAGTGGTGTCAGGCTGCATTATTT
This sequence comes from Sceloporus undulatus, assembly GCF_019175285.1. Lineage (NCBI taxonomy): Eukaryota > Metazoa > Chordata > Lepidosauria > Squamata > Phrynosomatidae > Sceloporus > Sceloporus undulatus. The sequence goes on along the minus strand of NC_056523.1, from coordinate 293,808,800 downwards.
CTGCAGTGCAGATTAGGCCAGAGTCACTAGTCCATGGTCAAGGAGTGGTGTGAACCTATAGCTCTCTATACCAGACTGGCTGTCAATCTACAAATATATCACCGAATCATAGAATTGTAGAATCATAAAACCATAGAGTGGGAAGAGACTTCAAGGGCCATCCTGTTCAACTCCTTGCTATGTGGGAATACACAATCAAAATACCCCTGACAGATGGCCATTCAGCCTCTCTTTGAAAGCCTCAGAGGAAAGAGACTCCACCACTCCCCGAGGCAGCAAATTCCAATGTCAAACAGCTCTTACTGTCTGAAAGTTCTTCCTAAAATTGAGGTGGAATCCCAAAATGTGTCTAGGTGAAGGGCAACCAAGATGGTAAACAGTTTGGAACCTAAGGCCTATGAGGATTGATTTGTGTCTTATTTTCTAATGTACAACTTTGAGGGACCTTTGAACTCAAAATCAGCCTATACATTTTAATACAAAATAAATATCTAACTTTCTGAAATATTCAACCCCTGCAAGTTATGCCAGCAGAACCTCTGTTTGTGAAAAGGAAAAATTGTCTTATGTGGAGATATTATAGTATCCACAGATGTGTTTAGTTCCTTTTAGGTTTTTTTTTTTTATGTTGTTAACTGCCCTCAACCCATGGCGATCCTACTATGAGACATCTCCAAGACTCCCTGTCTTCCACTGCTTTGCCTAACTCCTGCAAACTCATACTCATGATCACTTTAATACAGTCTATCCATCTAGCATGTGCCCTTCCTTTCTTTCTACATTCTTCTACCTTTCCTAGCATTATTGTTTTTTCCAGTGATTTGTGCCTTCTCAAGATGTGTCCAAAGTACACCAGCCTAAGCTTTGTCATCTTAGCTCCCAGAGATAGTTCACACTTGATCTGCTTTAGGACCAATTTGTTTGTTTGTTTTGGCTGTCCCTTGTAATATGACATTGTCCATTTTGCAAGTTATATTGGAGGTAATGTGAATTTTTTCTGACATGCATAATTTTGGAAAGGGCAGATGAGCACATGTGCAGTCTGTTTCAATTCCACATATGATCATTTATGAGTCCATTCAATCCCATCTGGACATTAAACAGTGTTGTTGTTGTTGTTGTTTTTAAATCAAATGCAAAGTGTATTAAAAAACAAATTTAAATAATATTTTCTCACACAACAAAAAGAATTTTAAAAGAATTTAATTTTCTCCTAAAATACAGTGCACCTAGGTGTGCTTCTTTTGAGCTGGAAGCTTCACAGATTCCAGATTCTGAAGGATAATTATGCTTTCATTTTCATCTTAGTCTAAAATGAGGTATGTGCACACCGGAATTTACACAAAGTGAATTCGTCAAGCACATCTAACCCAGAGCTTAGAGACGTTATACTTTTTTGGACTACTCCCAGAATCCCATGCTGGTTGAGAGACTGTGGGAATTATATCTAGAAATAACTTTTTCAGTATGCTCCCTGAACTAACCCCGGGGAAGTCTATACATAAGTGTATTATGTAAATTGCAGCAGATTTTTGTACATTCACATTGACATTTAATTGCTTTCATTCAATGAGCTTTTTGGGTGGACTGAGCAAGGCTTCTGATTGAAATCCTGGAGAGTTATTCCCAGTGAGTGGTGGGCAGTACTGCACTTAGTGGACAATGGTCTGACTCAATATAATGTGGTTTTCTGTTTTTGTCCTTATAGTACAGAATACTTCTGGGAACACTGCAGGATGAGAATCCAGGTCCTCCTATACAGTTACCCTTTATCTGTGGTTCAATTTCTATATTTTATTCCAGTCTCCTCTACATTTTTTTCAACTAAAGTCAATTGTTCTCCATTTGTTCATAAATCTTGCAAGTCCCTTCTCCATTGCTCTTTGTATTGTGTGGGATTACCTACTGATCACAGCACTGGTACTTTGGATAGGTCTGAAGTTTCAATCTGGCCTTTACTGCTTTACACTGCCATTAAGTACCGTATTTTCCAGCATATAAGACGACTGGGCATATAAGACGACACCCAACTTTTCCAGTTAAAATATAGAGTTTGGGATATACTCGCCGTATAAGACTACCCCTCTTCCAATGGACACCAAATAATTTTTTTTAAAACCATCAGATTTGATTTCAATATGGTAATTTTAATTCAAAAGCTTATGACATGCAAGTACTTAGCAGGAAACCTTGTTGTATACAAAGCCTGCTTGGACTGGTCAGCTCTCCCTGCCTGCCCAGCCCTCCCTGTCTCCAAGACTATCAGAGTGGTAGCTGCTTTCATATGATCGCTGCATATGGCGGGGATGCGTCCACAGCCATTTTTGAGCTCCCCCCACTATATGCGGCGACTGCAGATTCTCCAGTCTGGCTTGGAAGTTTCAGCACCTGGCCTATAAGATGACACCCGGCGTATAAGACGACCCCCGACTTTTGAGAAGATTTTCTTGGGTTAAAAAGTAGTCTTATACGCCAGAAAATACAGTATATTCATTTATCACTGTCAGTAAAATCTCTCTCTGTATTTATTTATTCATTCATACATTCATAAAAGATGATCACTTAACTCTAAAATTACCTGTGAAGTTCTCTTCCACCATCACCTAATGACACAGCACAAAGTTCCTCCTCTATCCCTTCTTCTTCATCATAGTAGCAACCCTTCAGTTTTTCTTTCAGCATAATAGGATATATTCCCTTCAATATATTGTTGTATATTCCCTTCAATATATTGCTTTCCTTGGCTGACTGTCCATTTTTTAGATATGTGTGGTACTGGGACATTTTATGCAAACAGGCTGAATGAACTCTTCCACAACAGACAGATTTTTTCCCCTGGGATTTGAAACCTTTGGCCGTGGAGTCCAGAATTTGTTCATGGACTCCATCTGGGTTTTATTATCATTTAGGTGTAAATCCTCCATTTTTCACTGCTGCTTCCATTGCTGTTGCCAAGTCTACGGTATGGGCCCAGATCAAGTTTACATCTGCCAGCCTTTGAATTTTCACATTGTTCAGTCCACAAAGAAACCTGTATTTGAACATAACCTGCAGAACATTAATAAAGTGGTCAGGTAATTTATTGATTTATTCATATATGGTTTATTCATGTATGGATTTGATTTTTCTTCTCATTCTACAGTGGGCCTTAAAGTGTTCTACAATATTAAACTTTGCAGTGTCTTAAAATTATCTCCAACTGGGAGAGGTGGGGAAATACAAATAAATATTATTATTATTATTATTATTATTATTATTATTATTATTATTATTATTAT
>NC_056523.1:293797403-293805512 GCF_019175285.1 Sceloporus undulatus | reverse complement strand
CTAAATCATCTGCAGCTCTGCTTAACTTCATCTTCTGTCTTCTGAAGGAAGGATTTTTTAATGATTTTTTTAGCAGGATTGTCAACTTGTGGGTTTTCAGATGTTGATCTACAATTCCCAGAATCTTTCACTGCTGGCTGGAACTAGTGGACTTGTAGTTGAGCACCATCTGAAGGGTGACATGTTCTCCACCCATTTTGCAACCATGTACAGTCAGAAAGCTTGCTTTCTGTTTGCCTCCTCAAGTTCCCTTCTTTTCTCACCTCTCTTCCCCAGCCCTCCAAGGTTCTGTGCAGACTACACCAAGGCAGTAGTGTACCAGGGGTTGGTGTCATCTGGTGCAGGGGGCCAGGGGGGCAGACTGCCTTAGGTCCATAGGTCTGTTTGAGTTCTGGTGTGGCTGCAACCACACCAAAGCCCAAACAGAAGATACTGCCTCCCCAGCAGCCACTGATTCTGGAGGGGGCAGATCCAAGTCCCTGGATGTCTGTTTGGGCTCTGGTATGGCTTCAGCCCAGCAGCTGTGCCATGTTTACCACCCCACTGGGTGATACCAACCTCTGGGGTGCTGCCATCATAAGGACCACTGTCAAGACACTACTGGGATGTCACTCAGTGTAGTCTGAACCCCCCCTGCACCCATTTTGTGATGCCACTACATCAAGGAAGGAATAATATTTTTAAATTTTAAAGTTGGCATCCCCATCAAGACAGCATTTTCTTGAGAGTGGTCTTTATGATGGCAGCATGTTCTCATTGATGGCTTACACTAGGAATTAGCAGTTGTGGGAGGGTATGGAATGGCTTTAGCTAGCCAGGAAACCTTGCACAGGTGTAACCCACTCTCAGTTCTACCAGGAAAAAAATGCCACCAAATGCTCTTCTGAGAATTATTTTCATCAGGTTTTAGGCTCCCTTGTTCCTTTTTAGGACCTAAAGGGCCTCGACAGACCGGCCATAAAGGCCGACATCAGGACAGCCCAACTCTGCCCCATGCTGGCGTCACACTGAGCACCTTATCACATGGTGGGAGCTGCTCCAGATGACGCAGCCTCAATCTGCCCCTTAGGGGTGGTCTGTTCAGAGACCTTTCTTTTAAACAAACATTTCTATACTAAAAATTGCATGAGATGAGAGTGGTGGAAATGCCCTGCATGCCCTCTTGAGAGCATTTGGGAATAATACAAAAAAATTGAGTCCATTTTTAAAAAATGTTTTGACCCCTGGAGGGCCTTGGAGGACACCCTAAAGTTTGCCGATACCTGTTTACACTGTGCATAGGAAGGAATTTTTTTTGTTCAAACACAAGCTGTCATCTTTTATCTTTGTGAATGAATAATAATAATAATGATAATAATAATAATAATTTTCCTGCCTCTCCCAGATGGATCAAGGTTGGATTACAGTCTGCTTCTTTTATGCTTCTTTTTGTCAGAAAGAGGGAGTCAAAATGACTGGTACACAGGCTCCACTCACTGACCACTGCACTCCACATATCCTGTAGCCCTGTTTCAAAGACTTCACTTGCAGGCTCAACATGTGTGTGTGTGTGTATGTGTGTGTGCATTGTTTTAAAAACAAATAACAACTGTATTGTGTTGAAATCATTTAAAAATTATTAAAAGACAGACTTAAAAGTTCATCACACTTAAAAGTCAGTTACCACAAGCCTGATGAAATAGGAAAGTTTTCACCTGACAGGAGAAAGAAAGCAAGGAGGTAACCATCTAGTCTCTTCAGGGACACGGAGAAGGTCCTCTCCTTTATTACCATCAAATGAGTCTGGGAAGGTAGTGACACACATAGAAGGACCTCTCCTGAAGCTCTTAAAGCTCAAACAGCTCATATAGGGAGATAGGGTCCTTCAGATAGCCTGAGCCTTACAATTCTCAGGAGTCAAAATTCTGACCTCATTGGTGTAGCCACACTTGGATATACAAGGACCTACAAATGGACCAATTTAGGTCCTGTCCCATTGGCAATCCAAACTCCATACATTTATGGTCCCTTTGGTACAAGGAGTACCTCTCACTATTGCTAGGATACTATGCATGACCCTGATCTTCTTTTTTTGGTAAGGTACAAATTGCATGGGCAAAGCTGGTGCACAAATGTACAGTATGTGTGCAGGATGTTACATACTTGGAACAGGAACAGTGGGTGAAACCTAACACTAACACACACACACACACTGTAGAAGACTATACCAAAATAGTCTGTCTCCAAGGGCTTCAGACAGACTAATAATCCAAAACTTTTCACTTGACTGGGTACATCTGGGTTAGGAGTAAGGGGACAGAGGAGGTAGAGGTGTTTAAGAGCTCCCTTTTGAAAAGTGATCTAGTCCATCCATAGATACAGCCTAATATTGCTGAATATATGGGAGAAAGATGTTTTCCCCAAAAAAGCACATTCTCCTTTCTTTGCTCCCCATAATATATTTTTCAAGTGTTGCCATTGTACCCCATAGCATTTTCCCAGAGAAGATTTTGCTCTGAAGCATGTATCTGACCTTTTCTTCCCCCCTTCTCCCTGCCCCCCACTAATTGGAAGGGTGTAGGCAGTAAAATACATAGAGAGCCAATCGTGTGGTATTATCCAAAGAATACGGATGTTTATTTTGTTCTCCATCTGCCAAAAATGTGATTTCTTTTACTGCCTGGCATAGTGTTCTTGGCAATCTCCTCTTGCAGAAACCAGAGATAAGCTCGATCTGTGGGAGGAACAAAAATAACCAGCCCTCCATTCCATCCCTGGAAAAGCCGTTGCTTCTCAAGTCTGCACAAGGGTAAAAGTACCAGGAACAACAGGTCATAAAATGAAAGAAACCAAGGAAGACTGAGACACAGGAATGGTCTTAGGAATCTAAATATGATACCCTACAAAAGAACATTGGGTCCACTATGTTTGGGGTGGGGAAGAGAGGCATAATTATGTATGTATGTATGTATGTATATAACATCCTATCTTTCTCCTGACAGGGGATCCAGTGTGGTTTATAACATAAATAAACAAGGGACAACCATAAGCAATATAGCAATATCCTGAAATATAGCATGCACATCCCATCGAAAGACTGTTCAGCCAATTTATTTACCAGTACCTGCTTAAATCAGGATATCTGTTGGTGGAAAGAGAGCAGAAAAAGGCCCCAAAACAACCATCCTGCACAAAAAAAATAGAATTTTTGTTCGGAAAATGGTTTCTTCTGTGCAAAATTCAAGTTTCCTGTCACTTTCTGATCAGAAGACGTTGTTTTCTACACAGAAAATGTGGTTTTCTGTGTAAATGGCCAACATGCATTTTTTTAAACAGAATAAGTTCAGAATGCTGTTTTCTCTGTAGGAAATTTTCTGACTTTGAAAAATGGCTGCCAAAGTGAGTTCAGGGAACAGTATTGGAACCGGGCTGTACCCAGATGGTGGTTTTGGGGACAAAAGCCATGCGATGACACGGTAAGATGCTTTATTTTGCTGTGAAATAAGTTCCCTAGGTAGCACTGTTCAATAAGGATAAGTGGGGATGTGTCTACAGAAGGGAAACCCAGATGATCAAAGTTCTGGAAACCAGTCCTTATGAACTGAGGAATGACTTAGGGAGCAGAATATGTTTAGCTTGAAGAAGAGAAGCTTTGATAGGTGACATGATTTGTTATTCACTGAGGTCAAGTGGACTTCAACTTATGCTGACCCTTAAACAACATCTAGGGGTAGCCGTGTTGACCAAAAAGCAAACCCAGTAACATCCAAACAATGATGTTTTCATTGGACCAACCAAAATGCACAATTACATGTTGCAAGCTTTCAAAGTCACACTAGCTTCTTCATCAGGCAAACAGGAGAAAGAAATTGAAGATATTATTCATAGGCTGCATTTTCTGTTTCTGATATTAGTTCAGATGGTAGGGAGGGCTATCTGTAGACTGGCACCTCCCCCTTTGGCTATGTGGTCACTGGTAGATTTTCAAAGTCAAGGAAATTTAATGTCCATTTCCAATTCAAAGAAGATGTTTCCTTGGAATCCAGCGTGTCTCCTTCCTATGTGAAGCCACAGGATCCTATGTACTGTAGGTAGGGGTGGAGGTAGAGCCAACCCTGTGAATGAGAGATTTCACAGTCACCCTATCATCAACAGCTCTCCTCGGGTCTTGTAGGCTCAGGGCTGTAACTTCTTTGATTGAATCTATCCATATGGAATGTGGTCTTCCTCATTTCCTATTGCCTTCTACCTTACCAAGCATTATTGTCTTTTCTGGTGAGTCATACCTTCTCATGATATGGATAAAGTACAACAACCTCAGTTGGCTTGGCTTCTAGAGAGTGTTCAGGTTTGATTTGCTATAGGATCAATTTATTTGTCTTTTTAGTAGTCCATGGTATTCACAGAGCTCTTTTCTTGCACCACATTTCAATTGAGTTGATTTTATTCCTATAAGCTTTCTTTACTGTCCATCTTCTATACTCATATAAAGAAATGAGAAATATGATGGCATGGACAATCTTTAGTATTCAATGATATATATTTACACTTCAGGATCTTGTCTAGTTCCTTCATAGTTGCCCTTCCAAGTCCTAGTCTTGTTCTGATTTCTTGACTGCAATTTTAAGAATAGAAAGTGGTTAATTATTTAATTTGTTGTAATTGTAGGTTGTCTTCTGCCCTGCCCCCCCTTTTTAACTGCTAGTTGTTTTTTTAACTGCTAGAGATGAGCCAGTTCCTGGAGGATTTTATGCCTCATGTGCCAAAATAAGTCAGCTAGCATTGGGTACTATGCATCTTTAGTTGGTGGGGGCCATTTTCTGTTCTGATTTAGGCAGCAAAATATCTAGGGAAGGTCTTGATTATGAGCCAGGAATCTATGATGAACCAGCCTCTGCATGCAGAGATGGCTCTAAATAGTTGTAACAGTTAAGACCACTGATGGCTTCTCTTGCCAACAATAAGTCTTTGTTTTAGGCAATGCTGCTGAGTATGATGAATAAATAAGAATAGTGGGCAGGAGGTGGGGGATATGGGAGTACCTGTTGAAACAGGAGGTACTTTGGCAAACATGCAAAAGTTCTGGCAATTGCTTCAGTTACTGAAAAAGTGGTTTGTGTACCTTTCATTTAAAATGGCCCCTGGCACCAATGACCTACCTGATTTGACAATTCCAGTTAAGGTGGTGTTCATAGGTTACATGTCTATAAAATAAGAGTGAACAATTTGTAACTCTCCAGATGTTCCAATCTCACATACCCCCCCCCCCATGTTTCCCAATTTGGCAAGGGCAGTCCCCATTAATCCTCTGTTGTCCTGCTTTTTCAGCTACTTCTAAAATGTCTCTGTTTCTCTGTCCTTCTCTAACTTTCCCCCTTAGTCCTAAACTCACTTCAGTTGCTGCAAACTGAGTTCATACCACAAAAGTAGTTTGCAGTCAATTAACTCTGTGTGGGGAGAGGAGAGGAGTGGTGATATCTTGCCATTCCCAGAAGGTTCAGACAAAAGTGAACTGCTGCACCCTCTCATAGCTTGTGTTTTTTCCTCCTCATTAATCACTGTAGGCATCTTCACCAAACTCTAATGCTGCTTGGCCATACATTCTGGTTTTCATCTGTGAAATGTTGAGGGTGTGCTTCCACCATTTCTGCATGGCCAATAGCATCAGCATAGACAATGATGTTGCAGAGGCTGCATATTTATTTTTATATGGTTGTGGGACTGTGATTAAATGTAATAGGATCCAGAAGGATCCAAATCATGTCCCTTTCCCTAATTTTTTAAAGGGTTTGCCCAGCCCCCTTTTTTCCTTTTTGTAAGTGATATATGTGGTCCTTCATCACATGGGAGAGCACCTATGCAAAACAGCTTGGAAAGGCTCTTTTGGGGGATTGCAACCCACAGACTCTCTTAGCCAGCATGGCTGCTGGGTTGATTAGTATGAATATTACTGCTTTCTCTGTACCATGCCACACAAACCAACATGTCTGTTTCTTCTTTAGTTGTGTGGGGCCAATAGTAGGGGATGATGGGGCCAGTCTTGACCTTTACCTTTGCTTGAACATGTTCTTCTTTCTTGATCTGTTCTTTCTGTTTTTGATCTACTTCAGATTATCTCCTGAGAACCACTGGCCTGTTACAGACTGCCAAAATGAAGCTGCTTCGGGTCTCTTTGGAGGTATGCTGTTTAAATGAGGCATGCATCCTAAGAATCCGGAAGCTGCACCAAAGCTGCACTCCAGTGCTTAGGAATGGAGTGTGGCTTTGGCGCGACCTCCGGACTCGTAGGACCCATGAATCATTTAAATAGCATACCTCCAAAGAGACCTGAAGCAGCTTTATTTTGGCAGTCTGTAACAGGCCACTATTTTGTTTAGATGGGAGAAATATCCACAGCCCTGGTCAATGGACCTGGGGTCCTTTTACAACACAGAATTATAGTACTATTATTCCATTTTAACAGCTGTGGTAGCATCCTATGGGATCCTGGGTAGCTTAAGAAGGGCATTTAGAATTCACAGTGAGAGAGCTCCAGTACCTCTCCAAACTACAAACTCCAGGATTCCATGGGATGCAGCCTTGGCAGTCAAAGCTGTATCAAAGTGTGAAAGGGCCCTAGTTAGTTACCAGTTTCCACTTACTGGGGAAAGAAAGTGGTCAACTTTGTAGATGTGAGTTGACTCTTTTGAGGTTTTTTTTAAAATGCTATATTTATTGTTGGGATTGCTTTTAAAGTTGTGTGATTCATATTTTTATATGGAAGCCACAAGGTAGTTTGGCTTTATCATAGAATGGTAAGATAGTCAAGCCAAAATAAATAAATAAATAAATAACCATCCCTAAGTGGTCTGCTGGTAAATCTGAACCATGCTTCCATTTCTCGCATGCCACCTGCCCCTTCCAAAAGATCCATGAGAGAAGGGGGGGCAGATACCATTGACTTGTCATGGAGTAGATTTATCCCAGGAGTTGCCAGTTGCTATTCAGGAGTGTAACCTAGAAGAATCAGCTTGGAATAGTATTTCATTTGTCTCCTTTGCTGTCTGTGCTGCCCAGAGGATTGAGACCTGAATGACTGCCCCTTTTGTTCCTTGTCCTCTGTCCACCGGAAGATGTCTATATGAAAGAACATTCAACTCCTCTTTTATAACTAGGAATGTGTGTATTGGGTCTCCTCTTACAGCCCTATCAAGATATAAATACTTAAGTGGGCCTAGATTTGTGACTCAAAGTCAAATGTTACCGTAAATGTTCTGAACTTGATTTATTATGGTCTTCTCAGGTTTCATTAGTTCTAAAAACTAACATTGCTGTTGCAGCTCTGCTAACATCAGTAATACATGTTTACTAGCAGAGTGTGTGTGCATGCATGCGTGCGTGCAAGTGTGACAGTGCTGGTATTTTTATGGGAGAGTTATAATACTGAAAGAACAAAAATGGCATGTTCCTTGAACCTGGGGGTACACTTGATTAAGGATGCAAATGCTTTTTAGTTATAAATCCAGCTTATTATTACTGTTGCTCAGAGGCAGACAACTGTGAATATCCAGATGTGTTTGGCTGTTGTTGTGTGCCTTCAAGTCATTTCCAGCTTATGGTGACCCTATCATGGGGTTTTCTTGACAGGTTTCTTCACAGGTGGTTTGCCACTGCTATCCTCTGAGGGCAAACTTAAAGTACCCACTGGCCTATTTTATGGTGTCAAGAGTAACTCCTAATTTAATTCCTAGCATGTCATAGCTTCTCTGATATATTGGTCAGAAGTTAAGTCAGAAAACAGCAGCAAACACACCATAATACTTTAACAGGAACTGGAGTCCTAAGAGAGTCAGCCACATGGGTTCTGGGCATACTATAAATACACTTCAGAGATGAGTGAGTCTGTGAATTATAATGCAGTATGATGCCTGTATCCATGGGGGATACATTCCTGGATTTACTGTGTAAATGGAAAATGTGAATAATAGTGAACCCCATTGAGATGAATGACTTCTGGCTGAAACTGACCCTAGAGTCAAAGTGGAGGATTTAGAGATCATAGAATCATAGAGTTGGAAGAGACCACAAAGGCCATCCAGTCCAGCCACCTGCCATGCAGGAAATCTATACCAAAGCATTCCCGACAGATGG
>NC_056523.1:293785936-293797393 GCF_019175285.1 Sceloporus undulatus | reverse complement strand
CGATCCAGCCTCTGTTTAAAGACCTCTAAGGAAGGAGACTCCACTACACTCCAAGGGAGTTTGTTCCACTGTCGAACAGCCCTTTCTGTCAGGAAGCTCCTCCTAATGTTGAGGTGGAATCTTTTTCCTGGAGCTTGCATCCATTGCTCCAGGTCCTGGGCTCTGAAGCAGCAGAAAACAAGCTTGCTCCCTTCTCAATATGACATCCCTTCAAGTATTTAAACAGGGCTATATCATCTCTTAACCTTCTCCTCTCCAGACTAAACATCCCCAGCTCCCTAAGTCGTTCCTCATATGGCATGATTTCCAGACCCTTCACCATTTTAGTTGCCCTCTTTTGGACACGCTCCAGTTTTTCAACATCCTTTTTGAATTGTAGTGCCCAGAACTGGACACAATATTCCAGGTGGGGGCTGACCAATGCAGAATAGAGTGAAACTATTACTTCCCTTGATCTAGACATTATACTTCTATTGATGCAGCCTAAAATCGCATTGGCCTTCTTAGCTGTCACATCACACTGTTGACTCATGTTCAATTTGTGGTCTACTTGGACTCCCAAATCCCTTTCACACATAGTTTCATTCAGCCAGGTGTCCCCCATCCTATATCTGTGCATTTCATTTTCCTCCCTAAGTGCAGTACCTTACATTTCTCCATGTTGAAATTCATTTTGTTAGCCTTGGCCCAGCTTTCCAATCTATCAAGGTCATTTTGGATTTTGATCCTGTCCTCTGGGGTATTAGCTACTTCTCCTAATTTGGTGTCATCTACAAATTTGATAAGTATGCCTCCAATTCTGTCATTCAAGTCATTGATAAAGATGTTGAATAGCACTGGGCCCAAGACAGACCCCTAAAGAGAACACCTCTCTACGCCTGTCTAGGTCCAAACTGACTCTATGTTCTGGTGATCTTTCACCAGAAGTTGGAGGACCTAGAAAATGCCTAGAGAGAACATTTTTAGGATGTTCTTCCTATGTCCAACTCTTTAGGCAAGTCACTACAATAAAGATGACCCTGATACACAAAGAAAAAAGATCTGTAGGATTACAGTGTCTTACCTCTTAATCTGAATCCTATTAGCTGCTGTTCACAAGATAAGGAGGCATGTCTATGAAAAATCCCTACAGGTTGATTATCAATAGCATACCATCCAACTATTCCGCTTTTGAAAGGGTGGCCCCAGTTTATCCTCCAGTCCAACTTTCTCAACTGTTTAAAAAAAGTCCCATCTCCTTCATCTGTGAAATGTCAGAGGGTATGCAATAAATTTGTGCAGTGATATATAGAAACTCCTGTTTTATATGTGTGCAATTCTATTTGGTTGACTGTATTCTACATAGATTCTACTTCTTGTGTGAGTTGATATGAGTTAAGTTTTACATGTAACTTTTACATTTCTTTAGTCAGTGCCTTTCCCTCCTCCCAGCTTTTTTTTAAAAACCTTAAAAAGGCCATACAAATACTTTTCCATCAAAAGATTTTGGACTCTTTCTTGGAATATTTTTTTTTTTTAATCCTGAGATTTCATCTTTCCTTCAGATCAGGTTTTACTAGCTGTCTTCATCTTCTTTTGCTTTGAGTAAGCGAAACTCACCAGAGAGAAGCCAGGGGCTTGTTCAACACAGGGAAAGGCAATATAATGTTGCTGCAATCTTGTCCCTCCATGCAGGAAAGAAATAAATTCTTTAAATAAATAAAATAATAATAATAATCCAGTCTTCTTTCCTGCTACCTCCCAATCTGGTATAAAGTGTGCTTAGACACTGAGGACAATTTTCTAAAATGCCACGAATTTAAAGACAGGAATGCTGTAATAACAGAGCTCTCTATAGGACATACATGAAACAAATTTTATTAAACATTAATCACAATTTAAATTATTTCTGCCGGTATATGTGCAATAAAACAAGCTCTGATATCTCTCCAGGCTTTATATTAAATCTTGCATCTTTTTCTTATCATCTTGACATTTCATTTCACGGAATGGAATCTTGTTTTACATTAGTGCATTTTATTTTAGTCTCTTTCTCTGTCTTTGTATACACTCTATGTAACAGCAGGAAAGAAAGAGGAAGAATATGCAAACTGGCTTGATCCCAAAGGGCAGAAGAAACCTGCAGTTCTTCATTCTACAGGGCCTACAAAGAAGCATATGAAATGATCACAGAGTCTTCTTTTTCCAATGTAGTCAGTTTGTACTTATGTGTGTATGTGTGCGTGCATAGGGATTTTGTTTTGTTGTGTGCCTTCAAGTCATTCCCAACTTATGACGACCCTAAGGTGAACCTATCATGGGGTTTTCTTGGCAAGATTTGTTCAGAGGAGGTTTGCCATTGCCTTTCCCTGAAGCTGAGAGTGTGTGGCTTGCCCAAGGTCACCCAGTGGGTTTCATGGCCAAGTGGGGAATTGAACCGAGATCTCCAGAGTCATAGTCCAACACTCAAATCGCTATGCCACTCTGGCTCTAACATGGAAATAAATATGAGCTTTTCTCCTATGCAATTGTTTCAGCACCAAAACAGGGGGCAAAGATCTCATGGTAGAAGAGGCCCCCATAATTATTAGTTTTCTTACTTTTGAGTAACAAAACAGAATAGCTACATCTCTATATTGCACATTATTGATAATATAACAGCACAGTATAACAGTTGTTTTAAATAATAATAATATTGTACATCTCTTGTGGCAGGAATTTACCTTAAGTTATCGCATGCCCTCCAACATCTCACCAATGAAAACTGAAACACATGTGGCCAAGCAACACCAGAGTGTGGTCAAGAGGAAGAATAGCAGGCTAGCAGGAACTGCAGCAGTTTGCTTTTGCCTAAAGGTACTGGGGGGGCAAGAGTCTACCCCCTTTTTTCCTCCCCTTCCCTCTTGCTAATTGAGTACAAATGAGTGTAAACTACTTTTGCACTTTGAATTCAGTTTGCAGCAACTGAAGTAAGCTGAGGACAAAGGGAGAAGCAGCAGGAGGATCCAGAAAATAGGACATTTCTAAAGCAGCTAAAAAATTGGACAACTGATCAGGAGTGTCCCTGAATAACTGGGGCATCTGGAGTGTCATGAGTTGCAGGACATGTGACAAAAGAGTGGAAATGTGATCCACTCTTCACAACATATTAAACAACTAACAGACTGAGGGCTTTGGGGATATAGTATAATAAATACAGCGACAATTGTGTTTAGCCACAGTAGTGAAGGCCCTGCAGGCTGTTGTGTTTTGAAAGATTGTTATTAAGGACAATTTGGTAGAGATAATTGCACAACTACTCATTGAATCAGAATGGTCTCCCTTGCCTTTTGTTTTTAAAAACAAAACAAAACCGAAATAAAGGTTTTGTCTCCTGCACTGTAATTTTTTAAGCATTGCAGTTTGGGAAGCAAGGTTTAGAAGCTTATCACATGCATGTTAATTCAGCTTACCTCTATCTGGTTTAAAATTTAATTTGGGCAGCATCCTGATGTTATCAGATGGTTTTTACTACCGAATTTGATGCCCAAATACAACCCAGGTCCATCCCCACTTCCAGAGCCACTCTGGCAGCTATTTTCTTAACTTCTGTACCTCCTGGAACATGCAATGCCTAAAGTATTAGAGAATCATACTAATGAGCAACTACTGAGTATATGCATGCTAAAGCTGCTCCCTCTAACACTTGGGGGCCGTTCCCACTTGCCTATAAAGCGGATCATGAAGCAAATTAAGAGATGTCGTTCCCACTGATGCCCAAATTAGTTCCTCAATGCCCTGGAATTGTTTCCACTGCGATTCAATTCAAAATCGAATTATATCATATAATTTGAATTAGAAGCCTATAAACCGGTTTTAAAAATAGTAAGTTATAACGCAGGTTATTTTTGAAAGCGGGGTACGATTCACGGTATCCGAATGGGAATGAAAGGGTGTCTGATTCGGGAAGCTGGAAATGGGAGGAGCAGTGCTCAAGGGGCTGGCCTGGGGGTGTCACCCTTTTGTTCTCTTTCTGCATTGCCAGCACCATTTTTTTCAATTCGCATAGTCTTTCCTCCGGTGGATTACAACCTCCCCTATGCTCCACATTCATAGACTGATGTGTGAGGAGAGCCATTGAACACAATTTTTAACTATTATTTTTTCTTTTTTTACCTCTGCCTGAGCGCCTGAGCAGCAGATGGGCTTTGCAGTACATCCCTGCTTGATCGCCCCCAGACAGCCCAGGGAGCAATGGGGGAGGCAAAGGGATTTGGGGGAAAGGAGGCTCCTTCCAGAGGAACTATGGGATGGGCTTTGCAGTACATCCCTGCTTGATTGCCCCCCAGATAGCCAAGGGAGCAATGGGGGAGGCAAAGGGATTTGGGTGAAAGGAGAGCCTGGACGCCCAGGGATCTAAGGCGGGGGGAATAGAGCCTTATCTTCTCTCTTCCCCAAAGATTCTCTCCCCAATAATGAAGCCCACTGCCGCCTTCTCCTTGATCCGATTTGCCAACCTCCTTCTAGTCTGGGGAGACACAACAGAAGAGCCTCGGATGCAGGCAATTTTCATTGGTTGCCCCCTCCCCCCAAAAAAAACCCAAGACTTGTGACGTCTGAAGCCTACACGCTTGATTGACAGCTTGTGGACACAAATGGGAACGGGGAGCAAGTTAATCCGCTTTAAAATAAAGCAATTTAAAATATATGGGAACGAAAACAGGGCCTAATGAATCGAGGTAATTTGCCCCTTTTGGTAATGGAAATGATGGAAAAAATTCGAATTATTCCCGGAACATAATCCGAATCAGAATCACGCCAATATAATCCGTTTTATCTGCCAAGTGGGAATGCCCCCTTACTGTACATTTACCATGAGGGCATGTGCAAATAATATTGCCTCTCACAGGAAGGAAACAGTTTTAACAAAATAAAGCAAAATGTGGGAAGATCAGCCAACATTATTGCTTCTTTTGCTTCTGCTCTCCCAGAAGAATTTCAACAGAGTCTTGAATATTCTGGCCTTGAGTGCTCCAGTGGAAAGAACAGGATTGCCCCACCATTGGTACAAAAAGATTATCATGTGACAATACAGGTAATTTATCTTGACATCATTAGATTGTGGCCAGAATATACTGTAGTTGGTTTGTGCCCCAAAACATTGATTTACCATAAGAATTAATGTATTATGGTAACACATAATGCTTATCATTAGTAAATTCATTGAAACCATAATGAGTTTCAAAATGGTTTCCCAAAATCAAGTGGAATTTGCTGTTTCTGAGTGTGGTTGAGCCTCCTCCTTTGCAGGTTTTTAAACACACGCTGGATGGCTAGCGGTCTAGAGTGCTTTGACTATGTATTAATGCATGGCAAAGGGTTGGACTGGATTGCTTCATGATCTCTTTCTATTCTATGATTCTAAGATCTAGAAGTAATTACTATCTGTAGTACTTTTTACCTAATATTCCTTCAATGTCCCTATTTTCCTTGAAAAGCCAAATATACTTAGCAAGTATAATATCCTGCCTTCTCTAGAGCACTACTACTTGTCCTTCTAGCCCAAAATCATGTTATCTGACTCACAGCATCTCTGAAGGCTCTCAGGCAGAAATCGTTCACATTAGCTATAGCCTAAGGGACTTTTAAGCATGAACATACATTCTCTGGGACAAAGTACTGACGTATAGAAGTAGATTCATGCTTATATAGGTCTATTATTCATATTTATTAAACTTAACTGTGTTATTTTCCATCCAGTCTGGAATTATAATATAACCTCCTTCATCATATTTTTAACATATTGGAAATAAATATCCAGGGTTTGTCTACTTCTTTAAAGGAAATAATGCAATCAACAAATAATGCAATTTATGCTCCAACTTGGTGAGATTTTTGTTTGAGGAGGACATTAACTGTCATCTTCTGGCTTGGGAGGGAGTGAAAGGACAGGCCCAATGCCATCGGGCCTGAAGAGGAGGAGCCCTCCCCTCCCGCTGTCATCTTCTGGCCTGGGAGGGAGTGAAAGGACAGGCCCAACGCCATTGGGCCCGGCCTCAATTAAGAAAAAGAGCCCTCCCTCCAGTCCATCTGTCTTGGTCCAGCTCTTCAGAGGGAGAGAAGAATGCTGTACCTGATCCCCCTCACCATTCCCTTCTCCTTTTGTGTCGTGTCTTTTTAGATTGTAAGCCTGAGGACAGGGAACCGTCTATTATTCCCTATGTTGTAAGCCACCCGGATTCCCAGTCATTGTGCGGCATATAAATGAATATTATTATTATTATTATTATTATTATTATTATTATTATTATTATCTTTCATTTGTGCTGTCATGATACCAACATTTCAGTAATTAGCTCTAGAAATTGTTAATTGGAATGACATGCCACAACCAGCTAGAAACAGAATTCTAAACAAACAGTTCAAAAATCAATTTAGCAGAACCTTTCCAAAGTAAGAAAAATGAAAACTGCCTGATCTGGTACAGTTTAAAGCATGGAGATATCTATCTTTCACTGTCACATGGCTTTCTGTTCTTCCACACTTCATTAATTGGTTCAGCATGGAGAAGAACTCATCAGGCATAAAAATGACAATAAGTTCAGAGCCAGGGGAGGAGTACATATTAGGTGTCCCTCTGAAAGGAGAATGTTTTTCATGGTTTTCAGGATGCAAGATGGCTTTCCCCCAGAGGGTCACCAGGTCAGCAGCCTCCCATTCCATTCAGGGGTCAAAAACTGAGATCAGGAGGTAAGGTCACATTAAGGTAGCTTGGGCCCTGGAGCCATTCTCAGAACAGCACCCCTTTTGTGCAAGCTTTCATTTCAGGAGTGGTTCTGGATTGCACCTGCTTGGGTCCCATCTGGTATGATAAGGGCTGCAGTCTCAGACACACTGATGCCAATGTGCCATCTGCCTCTTTGTTTGCTCCAGAGCTGGAAAATGGTGCCATGCGTGGTAAATATTATCCGATCTTGGGAGATTTACAGTGCTCTTCTTCCTAAAATGATTTCTCTCTTGACAGCATCACAGTATAAGAACCGCTCTGTGTTTCTGTGTCTCTCTGTCTGGAGCCATACCCTCCAACTATCCTGATTCGGCATGGACAGTCCTCATTCATCCTCTGTTACCCTACCTTTTTTCAACTGTTTCCAAAATATACCTGTTACTCCCACCTCCTGCTACCGCTTTCCTCCGTTGTCTTTGTTTTATTTCCATTGTTGCAAAATGATTTCAGTTAACCAGGGGGAGGGGGCAGAAGAAGGGGGAGTCTTGCCCTTCTCAGTAAGCTCAGGCAAAAGAAAAGTGCTACAGCCTCTCCTAGCTTGTGTGTTCTTCCTAATTAAAAGTTTTTGTCATGTTGACCACACTCTGATGCTGCTTGGCTATATGTTCCAGTTTTAACCTGTAGAATTTTGAGAGTTATGTGGTACACCAACAATATGGGCAGTGGCAACACTAGGGTTGGCATCATCCCGTGCATTAACTCATGGTGTTATTGACCACCTCCCATACCACACCATACAGAATATTTAGTAATGTTTTTTCTACATGTTACTCATAAATTGTGAAGGTAATGGTAACAGTTGTGTAACATAAACAAAATTAAAATTATACCAGAATAATTAAAAGTATACTTTATTTATTAAAATTATACAATATCATATGTACAGCTTGAATGTATTTGCATGTACATAGTTTCAGGTGGCTAAAGTGAAAATTTGGTAAGATGTGATGTTTTTAAAGAAAAAAATTAAAAGAATAATTTTTAAAAAATAATTAAAATTTAAAATTTAATTTTCAACTTGAAATAGCAAACAAACAAACTTGCTCCCTAGAAAAGTATGAAATGAAATGCTAAGAAATTCTTAACTGTCTCTGTAATGTCATGGACTTTTGGTGGAAGATGTTGTTTAATTGATTAAATATATTAGAGATAATAAGGTAAGGAGCTATTGGGAGGAAGGGCGATAATAGATTGATGAGAGTTAATGGTGACTGATGGAATATCTGAGTGATAGGTGAATGACAGTTAGGATCACAGTTGGTATAGTCAGGATATAAGTGTGTGTATGTGTATGCAGTAGTGTCAATAGGGATGGTTTCTCCCACTGTAGTAACTCATGGTATCACACACACACCCCATAGACCTCTTCCCATACCACACCATACAGAATTCTTAGTAATGTTTTTAGTACTAATGTTACTCATAAATCACAATTCCAAGATATCACCAAATGTAATGGCAAAAATAGTGACATAAACAACTACCACAATTAAAATTACGACTTTAAACTGAATTTACATTTCCAGAGAAACATTTCATTTCTTTTGTATCTGAAAGTGTGTGCTGCTAATTCCATTTGGGTGAGAAGATAATCTAGTGCCTTTTACATTTATTATTGCAAATTACAGTTAAGCTTTCTCAAGAAGTGCAAAAATAATATCATTTTCCCTTGTCTAATACAGTGCTAAAATATGCTGTTGACAGTTCATTTGCCTGTTAATGATTTCCCCTGGGAAAGTATATAGACTTCCTTCCTATCTGGGGGCGAGGGTGCGGGAATTGTAAGATAAGTTTTTCCAGGCAGCTGCTCAAGGAAACAGGTGTTGAAGAAACTCCAAAAGTTCTCCCACAATGCACACCTCCTCCTTTTCCTACAAATGTCAAGACCCAAGGCTTGTCCTCTTAACAGTTCTCGTTCTACATTGATTGGGACTGCATGCCATGTGTAATCAAACATGTTTCCTTTGCTGCTTATTTTAAAAAAAAAAAAAAACTCTTCCACTTCATGTTGACTCAATTTCTGACAAAGGTTCCCTGTCAGACCTGGAAGTTAATGCTTTTTTGAGAGTAGTCTGGTTTCCCTTTTAAAGGTTAGGTTTCATTCTGTATTAGCAGCTTTGTGTGCCTTCCCTCAATATGTGCATGCACAGGCCTGCTCAGGCACACACACTCTTACACACAGTGCATCGCAAGAAAACAACCAAGGCATTCTCTCTGTGTGTGGCTTTCCTGGACCTTTTCCAGCCTGTCTCACATGGCACAGTTCTCCCTGCACTTTCTCTCACCCCCCCCCCCCATCTTACATTCCTTCTGTTCGTTTTAGTACCAGCTTCCTCTGTGTCCCTTAATAATACAATCTTCTCACTGTCAGAGTGACGGCCATGTCCTGCTGCTGCTCCTGCCATCTGGAACAACCTTTCTGCTACTCTCTTGTTCTGCTTTGTTGATTCCTCCCCTCACTATGAATAGAGTTGATCAACATTACTGTCTGTCCTTTCTGTTGAAATCTAATAGTTTTATCTCCTCCAGCTATTATTCTTTGTGATAGCATAATGCAGGCACAGTTCTGGTGCCTGCCAGAAAAGGGCTTGTGCAAATCACAATACAGCATTAAATCTGATTGTGTGTGTGTATTTCTCTTTGTGATCAGCTGGTTTGATGGTTGATCAGTTATCACCTATCAAATAAACGACACCTTAGGGGGAAAGACAATCTACTACATGGATCTACTACCTACAAGAAAGCTAGTGTAGCATAGTGGTTGGAGCATTGAACTATGACACTGGAGACCAGGGTTCAAATGCCGGCTTTACCATGAAACCCACTGGGTAGCCTTGGACAAGTCACATTCTCTCAGCCTCAGAAGATAGCAATGGCACCCTCTCCCCTGCGTAGAAATATTGCCAAGAAAACCCCATGATAATTTCACCTTTGGGTCACCATAAGTTGGAAACTGCTTGAAGGTATACAACAACTACATGTACATTCCATATGCAGAGTTGTTGGTTTAAAAAAAAAAGAATAGTAATGCAGGGGAATATCTTCTTTCCAAATAAGCTGGAGACTGGGTATCATCCAGAGTATATATATTGGGAAGTGGAGTTTAGGAATGGTGTTGGCCAGTGCTATTCAAAGTGGAGCCCACGAACCAATGCTGGTCTATGAGACACTGGCTGGAGAGTTTCAGGAAAGAAAGGTACATTTGTAGCCAGTGGAGTCAAGTAAAGCACTGATCCCTGACACACTGAGAGGGGGGGAATTGTTGGTCACCCACATCAGACAGCTTGAGATGCATTGGTGTAGGCAACACTGACTTTACCATCCAAAGGTGCATTTATATTGGAGAAATAATGCAGTTTGACATTAAATGCTGTAGCTCCATCCTATGGAATCCTGGGATTTGTAGTTTTACAAGGTCTTCAGCCTTCTATACCAAAGAGTGCTGATGCCTCACAAAACTACAAATCCTGGGATTCTGTAGGCTGGAGCCATAGCAGTTAAAGTGGTGTCAAACTGCATTATTACTACATTGTAGATGCATCCTGAGCTGTTCCTGTAATGGCTTCTCCATCTAGGTTCGTGCCTATAAACACTGTACCTGGAAACCTGGATTGAAGACACTCTTTACCATGAGCTCTCTATACAACTAGGATGCATAACCATCATTTAATCTATCATGGGGTTAAAATTATCTGTCTTTCTTCAGTGAGGTGTATTAAAGATTCACAATGCATACTACAACTAAGAATAAGAACAGGAACCATGCCTGACATGACAGGAATTACTTACATTTGTCAGATTCAAGGGTTAAAATGATGGAATTTCGTTTTCTGTTTGCTTTTCCCAGCCTCTTTACAGTATATTCCAGGAAACTCCAGTGCATTGTGCAAACAAAGCCACAAAAGATCATCTGTTTATTAATGGCTATGTGTGTCAGACATGTGACAAAGGACTGTGAAACAGGCAGTGATAGCTGCCTTTTGAATAGCAACAAGTACAATGCGTGCCTCGCCTCTCTAATTATTATTACTTAATTCGGAAAGGCAAAACATTTGGGATTTTCTGTGTGTGCTGGATTCCACTTCCAGGTTATCTTTTTTTATCATCTGGTCACCCACCTTATTCCTTCTTCAGAAACTGCTCTGATTTATTTTAAAGGCAATATGGTATCTAAAAAGGGACAAGCATGTGTGTTTTTGAATTCCAAATCTCCTGACAAAACTGGCCACAGCAATGATTAAACATTAAATAGCACAAGTTTTGTTCTCAAGACTACACTTCAACATAAATGGTACTAGGCTGCCTCACTGTACAGAACTTGCTATGTTACAATTGTATCCTTCCTAACCTTTTCCCACAATCTTCTATAGGTTGAGCATCCCTTACCCATAATTCTGAAATCTGAAATACTAAAAATACAAATACCACAAATCCAAAAGGTGTGATAGTGACACCTTTGCTTTCTGATGGTTCAATGTACACAATTTTGTTTCATGCTCAAAATGATTAATAATATTATTTACCCTCTGGCTATGTGTCTAAGTTGTATATGAAACATAAATGAATTTTATGGATCTCATCTCCAAGATAACTCATTATGTATATGGCAGTATTCCAAAATCCCAAACACATCTGGTCTCAAGGATATTAGACAAGGGAGGCTCCACATGTACACTTTCCTCCCACCAGTTTCTTTTTACTGGTCAAAACTA